>NC_080044.1:23995693-24300123 GCF_012489685.1 Lotus japonicus
AAGCCTAAGAGAGAACCACTTCTCTCTCTAACCCAATTCCTAAACTGAATAACCAAGATACTAATGTTCTCTACCTCTTTCTTATTTATAGGCAACCAGCCTTACTAACCCTCTTAACTAACTAACTAACCCCTAACCTTGAGTTCCTATCAATACTCCCCCCCTGAAAATTCACCTTGTCCTCAAGGTGAGGAACAAAAAGCAAACTAAAACAGTGAACAAGTATGCCTACTATACAAAAGTGACAAATTCAAGCTAAAACAATGAACCACCCAAAATACAGCATGCTAACAATACAAAAGTGACAATAATCACAGCTTCCGCCTGGATCCCACAACCTAAAGCAAAGAGTCCAACACAATTTGCAGAAGATCTCATTGATGCAAATTGGTTGAGGCAGCAAGATAGCAGCATCGTTCAAAGCAAACCCATAACCAGCCAACAAGTTCTCAAGTAGTCCAGTAAGTGAATCAACACCAACAATAAACCCTCCTCCAAGTGACCCAAATTGGGTGAATGTCCAACTACCACCAATATGTTGATGCCTCCAATACGTTTCTTGCCTCCAAACCCAAACATTGAACTCAGAAATTTGAGAATTCAAACTCTGATACCCAGTAACTAAATCAGCTAAGACATGTGGGTTACATGACCAAGCACTTTATTAGAGTACATCACATACCGTGTAGTAGAAGCTACTATTAAGTAGCTGCTGACTGTGTATACAGTCAATCTTAGAGTTAGTTATGCTAGCTGTCAAAGTTAGTTTTGCTTAGCTGTCATGCTGAGTTGTCATAACTGTTTTTGTTAGAGTTTGTTAAGATTGGTTAGCTTGATTGACAAGCTAGAGTGTTCACTATATAAACTGTATTCACTCTTGTATTCAGTAACTTTGAAAATCAATGAGAATGAGATTCATAGAATAGAGTTTTCAACATGGTATCAAGAGCTCAGTACGATCCCTGAGATTTTTCTCTCATTTTTTCTCTTCTTCTTCTTCATCACCATGGCTGATGAAGAACCTGCTCAGGAAACTGCGATTCCTGCAACTCCAGTTCCAGTTTCTGTTGCTGCGAGTGCTTCTTCTCTGACTCACAAGCTTACTCTGAAGCTTGATGACACTGACTTCCTTTCATGGAAGCAAGACGTTGAAGGCATTGCTCGCACTCATCGATTGCAGCACTTCCTCAACAGTCCCGATATTCCACCTCGCTTTCTCAATGAAGTTGATCGCATGAACGCCATTGAAAATCCTGCGTATCTTGCTTGGGAGCAGCAAGATTCTGCTCTATTCACATGGCTTCTCTCCTCGCTCTCGCCATCGGTGTTTCCTACGGTGGTCAATTGCACTCAGTCGTGGCAGATCTGGGAGGCGGTGCTCGATTTCTTCCAAGCGCACTCACTGGCGCAGAGCACGCAACTCAGATCTGAGTTGTGATCCATAACCAAAGGATCGAAGAGCACGTCGGAATATCTCAAACGCATCAAATCGATCGTGAATGCGTTGATCACCATCGGTGATCCCGTCACCTATCGCGAGCACCTTGAAGCTGTCTTCGATGGACTTCCCGATGACTATAGTCCTCTCATGACGATCGTGTACAATCGTGAAGCTCCGACTCCTGTTTCGCAAGTTGAGGCGATGATTATCGCACATGAAACGCGTTTGGATCGCGCTCGATCTCATCAGTTGAATGCGAATCCTCCATCGGCGCTACTGACGCAGGCTTCGCCACCGCCAGCGACGCAACCTCCACCGTTGACGCCGTCGCCGGTGGCTTCTGAGGCAAATTATGCTTCCAGCTCCGTTGATTCTTCCTATGAGGAGCGCTCGTTTGATGAGCGCGGTGATGAACGCAGTGGTTTCTCTTATTCGCGTGTTCGTGGTGGTTACAATGGACGTGGTGGAGGCAACAACTCTCGCGGTGGCTACAATGGACGTGGCGGAGGCAGAGGCAACAATCGCAGTGTGCAATGTCAGATCTGCAAGAAGTATGGTCATGATGCCAGTATCTGCTATCATCGTGCTTCTTCCACTCCTTCTACTGGCATGTTTGGCATGAACTCAGACTATGGAATGCAATTTCCTAATTTCCCTATGGTTTCTATGCCTCATTTTGGTTTCTCTCCTTACTGTGGTTCTCCTCAGTTTGGAAATCCAACTCAGTTTGGACAACAGCAATATTCTGGACCTGGTTCTTCTTTTCCAGGATTTCCTTTTGGTCCTCAGCAGTTTGGTTTTCATCCTTTTGCTGGTACACCTTGGAATAATTCATCCTCTTCTCAGTTCACAAGTGGAGGGCACAGATCTGGGAATTACAATGCAAGACCACCTCAAGCTATGATTACTGGTCCATCACAAGCAGGAGGCTCTTCTGCTTCAGCAAATCTGAGCACTTGGTTCCCTGATTCTGGTGCTACTCACCATGTGACTAATGATGCATCAGTTGTCTCAGATAGTGTTTCTCTTGCTGGTAATGATCACATCTTCATGGGGAATGGACAAGGTTTGCCAATCCTCTCTATAGGATCTGCTTCTTTTCCCTCTCCCTATCATCCTAACACCACACTCACTCTCAAAAATCTGCTTTTAGTTCCTGATATAACCAAAAATCTGGTTAGTGTGAGTAAATTTGCAAGAGATAATAATGTTTACTTTGAGTTTCACTCCTCTTTTTGTGTTGTGAAATGTCAGGTCACCTCTAGGGTCCTTCTTAAAGGTCTTGTTGGTCCAGATGGCTTGTATGCCTTTGAAGGCATGCACACTCCTTCTCTTTCCAAGAGTTCTTCTGTTCAAGTTCCAAATTCCTTGCCTCCAGTTGCTGTTTCAGATTCAGTTTCTGCCTTGTCAGCTGTTTTACCTAGTTCTACTATACCTAGTTCTAGTAACAAGTCATCTACTATTGTAAGCCCAACCTCTTATGGTTTATGGCACTCTAGACTAGGTCATCCTCATCATGAGGCTTTACATTCAGCTTTAACTTCTTGTAATATTCCAGTACCTAATAAAACAAAGTTCACTGTTTGTTCAGCATGTTGTCTTTCAAAGTCACATAGATTGCCTTCTCATTCTTCTAATACTGTCTATACTTTACCTTTGGAACTGGTTTTTGCTGACCTATGGGGGCCTGCTTCTATTGAGTCTTCTTGTGGTTTCTCTTACTTTCTCAATTGTGTGGATGCCTTCTCTCGTTTCACTTGGATTTTTCCAATGAGAAAGAAGTCTGATACATGTTCTGTTTTTCTCCAGTTTCAAGCTATGGTTGAATTGAAATTTAACTTGAAACTTAAGTCTGTACAAACTGATAATGACACAGAGTTCAAACCACTCACACCCTATTTTACAAAATTAGGGATTGTTCATAGACTAACTTGTCCCTATACACACCATCAAAATGGTAGTGTAGAACGAAAGCATCGCCATATTGTTGAGACTGGTCTTTCCTTGCTAGCACATGCTCATTTGCCATATCAGTTTTGGGATCATGCTTTTCAGGCAGCTGTTTTTCTTATTAACAGATTACCTACCTCAGTTTTAGGCAACATGAGTCCACATTTCAAGCTTTTTAACACACACCCTGACTACAACCTGCTTAAGGTTTTTGGTTGTGCTTGTTATCCACATTTAAGGCCTTATACACACTCTAAGCTGTCTCTCCGGTCTAAGCTATGTGTGTTCTTGGGATATTCTTCACAACATCAAGGTTACAAGTGTATGGACAATGAGGGTAAGATCTATGTCTCAAGAGATGTGGTCTTTGATGAGTTCAACTTCCCATACTCTCATATGTTTCCCTCTTCTGAGGCTGTTGTTTCTGACCAAGGTGTTTCTTCAGTTATTCCTATTGTTCCTACTACTGTGACTGCTGAGCAACCTGCTGCTACTGTTTCACACCCTCCTGCAGCTTCTGCCTCATCTTCAGAGGCTAGTCATCATAGTGACTTTTCAGTACAGCAGCAGCTTAGTCCCTCTTCTATGCCTGCCTTACCTTTTGGTTCAGCCAACCAAGTGGACAATCACACAGAGTCTTCTGCTGGAGCTATTCCTCAGCCTATTGGGAATGCTCATCCCATGCAAACAAGGGCAAAGTCTGGCATTGTTATGCCAAGGTTGTTTCCTACTTTACTTCTCACACAGGCAGAACCTACAACCTCTACTCAAGCTCTTAAGGATCCTAAGTGGAAAGCTGCTATGCAGGCAGAATATGATGCTTTAATGGCTAATGATACCTGGACTTTGGTCCCTCTTCCTAAGGATAGGAAGCCTATTGGCTGTAAATGGGTATTCAGGATTAAAGAGAATCCAGATGGGACCATCAATAGATACAAGGCAAGGTTGGTAGCCAAGGGTTATCATCAAGTGAAAGGTTTTGACTACTCTGAAACTTTTTCTCCAGTAGTAAAGCCTATAACTATTCGTATTATCCTCACATTGGCCATCACTAAGAAGTGGCACATTCATCAGCTTGATGTGAATAATGCCTTTCTCAATGGGGCACTTCAAGAGGAAGTCTATATGACTCAACCCTCTGGTTTTCAATGTGCAGATAGGTCTCTCGTGTGCAAGCTGCACAAAGCCCTCTATGGCCTCAAGCAAGCTCCAAGGGCTTGGTTTGAGAGGCTGCGAGCAGCCCTAGTAAAGTATGGTTTTGCTCCTAGCAAATGTGACCCTTCTTTGTTCACATTTTACACTAAAGGGTGCTGCATCTACATTCTTGTTTATGTGGATGACATTATCATCACTGGCAATTCACTGCCTCAGGTTCAGCAAGTGGTTCAGAACCTTGATTCAGAGTTCTCTTTGAAGCAATTGGGGCAGCTTGATTATTTCTTGGGAGTACAAGTTCATCACTTGAAGGATCAGTCTTTACTTTTAACTCAAACAAAGTACATTACTGATTTACTTGAGAGAGCTGAAATGGGGGATGCTAGAGGCATTTCTACTCCCATGATTGGAGGTGCCAAACTCAGCAAATATGGCTCAGATTATTTTGCAGATCCTACTCTATACAGATCAATTGTTGGTGCACTGCAGTATGCTACTTTGACAAGACCAGAAATTAGTTTTGCTGTCAATAAAGTGTGTCAGTTTCACAGTCAGCCCTTGGAAGATCATTGGAAGGCAGTGAAACGCATACTTAGGTATCTTAAAGGCACTTTACATCATGGTCTTCATCTTAGACCTTGTTCCTTGCATACTTCTGTTCCCCTTGTTGCTTTTTGTGATGCTGACTGGGGATCAGATCCTGATGACAGAAGATCAACCTCAGGGACTTGTGTCTTTTTTGGTCCCAATCTAGTCTCCTGGAGCTCCAAGAAGCAGACCTTGGTGGCTAGGTCTAGCACAGAGGCTGAATACCGCAGCTTGGCCAATACCTCAGCAGAGTTACTTTGGGTTCAATCCTTGTTACAGGAACTTCAGGTTCCCTTTACTCCTCCAAGAGTGTTCTGTGATAATATGGGGGCTGTTGCTCTTACTCATAATCCAGTTCTTCACACCAGAACTAAGCATATGGAGCTTGATATCTTCTTTGTGCGGGAGGAAGTTCTTGCTAAGTCCCTTTTTGTTCATCACATTCCTTCTGAGGATCAGCTAGCAGATCTCTTCACTAAAGCCCTCTCTCCTACCCGGTTTGAGCTTCTTCGTTCCAAACTCAATGTGATTGAGAAAGTTCCTTCTCCCCCACCTTGAGTTTGAGGGGGTCTATTAGAGTACATCACATACCGTGTAGTAGAAGCTACTATTAAGTAGCTGCTGACTGTGTATACAGTCAATCTTAGAGTTAGTTATGCTAGCTGTCAAAGTTAGTTTTGCTTAGCTGTCATGCTGAGTTGTCATAACTGTTTTTGTTAGAGTTTGTTAAGATTGGTTAGCTTGATTGACAAGCTAGAGTGTTCACTATATAAACTGTATTCACTCTTGTATTCAGTAACTTTGAAAATCAATGAGAATGAGATTCATAGAATAGAGTTTTCAACACACTTGTTTGCCAATGGAATAGCAATTCTGGAACTGAGTACCACTCCAGCTTATAGCTTATCCTCCTTTGCAAAAGTTCAGCCATGTGTGATGTGTTGGGCCAACCCCCAAAACAATTAAAACAGATTCTGATGTGGTTCCTTAACCTTTGAAACCCAGCAACTAATTCAGCAGAAACATTTAGTTGGCATGACCAAGAACTTGAGTGACCTTGTGTTAGAAATGGTGGAACAAAATAATTTCCCCAAACCCAGATTTTTATCACCTCCCAACATGCAAACCTCCAAATCTGTTCATGTTCCCACCTCAGCAAATTGATCTCAGTACCCATGAATTTCCACTCACCAAATTTGAATTCATTTGGAATAGCAACCTGACTCAATGTAAGGTCTGAATCTTGGTAAAACTCCAAGCTCTTTTCAACATATAGTCGACCATTTGAGCTCTCATGGGCAATTCCAGCTGCTTGTTTAATTCGACACATCCAGACCAAATCCAAATTTTCCTGGGCTTTCTGTGTCTCCGGAACCCATTTTCTAAAATGGCCTTGGCTCATTTGTTCATTAAGTAGTTGGAGTGGACATCCCCTGCATGTTGCTCTCACCAAACTCACCCATTTGTTGTTCCCTCCTTGAGCTGCCAGCAAATAACTCAAATACTTTGCCATCAAGACACCTGGATCCCACTGCAAATAGCTTTTTAACCAAACATATATTCCAAGGTTTTCAACAACTCCTGCTAGTTGAATTTGGCACAGAAAGTCCAAAATTGTATGGGCTTTTACTTCCTGCCAACATGTAATCATTGCTTCCAAACCAGTCTGACAAATCAGAAACAACACACATGACTCACCTATCTCCTTCACTCTTGCTATCGTAAGTCTGTTCCCCAAAGCTGCAAACTGTGGAAGAGAGTCGCAGATCAGAAGATCTATCAACAGAAGTGGGATTACCTCGTCTTCCAGCAGAACTCTGGCCACCGTACAACCTTGGTTTGGTGGTTTCGCCGGTGAACGAGAATCCTTTGCCAACAATTCCCGGTCTGGCGGTTGCGGTGGTGTGAGTGGCCTCGCCACCCTCCCTCGATGAATCTTCTTTGACGACATTGAGAATCGACGGAATCCACTACCATTTTTGAATTTCTGGGTCCTGCTTCTCTCTACCCCCAATTTCAGAATTCTTGTTCCGTCGAAGAACCCTAAATCAACAATTTGGGGATAAACGGCGAATCCTTCCTTCTTAACACTTCGAAGGTTGCAATTCTGTAAACCTTCGATTGCCGTTTGATTCCTTGTCGCAATTGCTACGCTCACCCCACCATATCTTCCTTCAATCTCTGTTTCAAAGGTCAAGTTTTTCTCTGTCATTGATGCAAACTCTGAATCCTTCTGCCACTCCTCCGCTGTTTCTTGATTTCCCTCTGCAACTTCAAGAATGAATTTCTGAGTCGCCTCCACCACCGCTGAATCAGTCTCAGTCGCGGTTTCCAAATTCGCCGGAGATACTTCCGCCGCTTCAAGATTTGGTTTCTGCGCCTCCAGAGATTAAGACCTCCTCTGCTATAGATGCTTGTTCAGCCACCGTTGCGACTTGTTCTTCTTCCGCTGCGGTCTCCGCTCCTCTCAGCGATGTCGCCGCCCCTGTTCGCTCCGCCTCGATTACCGCCTCTGATTCTTGCCTTTCTTGTTCCATCTTCTGCCTCTTCTCTTCAAGTTCCCTCCACTGATTCTTCATTGACTCTAGTTCCCTTCTGCTCTAGGCAAACTCCTTATGCAATTCCTTTACAAGAGAAAATATCTCCCTCTTTTCCTCATGTGAAAATGAATCCATGAATCCTCTAGCCATGGATGCTGTTGCGGTTGAATCTTCTTGGCCAGGGCACCTGAATCGGTGCTCTGATACCAATGATAGAACCCTGATTTTATTGATAGAAAACCCTAATTCCCAATTGGAAACTAGGGAGAGATACAAGAGAAAGGGATACCAAACACCCTTCCAAGCCTAAGAGAGAACCACTTCTCTCTCTAACCCAATTCCTAAACTGAATAACCAAGATACTAATGTTCTCTACCTCTTTCTTATTTATAGGCAACCAGCCTTACTAACCCTCTTAACTAACTAACTAACCCCTAACCTTGAGTTCCTATCACCTTTACCCGATCTGTCCCTATTTTCCTTCTTCTAGAATAAACCAACCATGTAGTGGGCCTTTTTGAACTCGGGCCCAACACCTCTCCCTGATTCTCATTGTCTACGGGTCCAGGTATCCTATCCCCATACTTTGAAAATGAGCTATTGCGTCAGGCCAAACTCATACCTTAAGTTTGGAAAGTGGGTCAGACTCAACCTTTATAAAGCCCAACCCAACCCAACCCTTAGAGATAAACTTTCCTAATTATATTTGTATGATATATCAACCCCAAGCACTTAACACTGAACGTACACACATCATGATTCATGACATGTTTCTAACATAGCAGAGATACTAAACTTTAGTCAAGTGTAGATGAGGCAGGTTCAATAACAGATCGCACATCCACTTCTGGCTGTTACACTTTTATGAGGGGAAATCTGATAATTTGGAGAAGCAAGAAACAATCGGTGGTGGCTCAAGGCAGCATTAAAGCTGAAAGCCGAGCAATGTCTCATGCTAGAAGAAATATGGTTAGAAATATTACTTAATGAACTGAAGATCACATATGAAGGGTCAATAAAATTATTGTGTGACAATCAATATACAATTAGCATTGCTGTTAATCCTATTTATCATCACAGAACCAAACGAGTGGATATTGAGAGACTACAGTAGGGAGAAGATGAAAGAAGGAATTGTCAAAATGGTTTACACTCCTTCAAGTCTTCAAACTGCTGATATCCTCACAAAAGCTTTAACAAGAATCATGTTTTACAACTAATTTTCAAGCTGGGAATGATAAACATATACTCTTAAGACAAGAGGGTGTGAAGATTACAGGAGACTCCAGTCAAACAATCAAGCCTTAATTGGGTTGATTGTGATACTAAGCAGCACTTGATAGACACGCCAGTACAGAAGATAACAGAGTATTTGAGTTTTCTTCTATGTGTGTATATTAAAAGTAGAATGGAACAGGACAAAGGAGCAAAAAATTTATAGATATGTCAACTATCCTAAAAGCTTAAACTATTAGGACAAGGCATATCAAGGGTTTTATATTCTATTTATAAAACACACATAAATAAGAAAATACTCTTTGTGACATAAGTCAAGAATTAAACACCTGGGACAGAGTAACTAAATATTATTTTTGCATGAGAAGTTAAGAAATCAAAAGAACAATTTAAACAACTATAAGTTTGGAACAAACAGTTTAAGCTAACTATTAAACTGCAGATGCTTTAAAATTGAGATATACTTACGACATGAGGAGTCTCAGGGGCAGGCTTATAAGGGTGTGTAAAAGGCTCCCCAGTTACAAAAGGATGTTTTGAAGCCTGCAGGAAAACAAACTAACAATAAGTGCTTGCAGTGAAAACTCTGCGTTAATACAAGCCAAAATTTAGTTTCAAAAATGGGGCATTGCAGAAAACAAGACAAACCCAAACTACCTGAAAGGGTGACCAGCGTTTTGCAGGATCAAATTCAACAAGCCCTTTCAAGAAGTCAATAAGAGCCAATCGTATTTGACTTTCTATAACAAGTTCAGTTTATACAGCATTCATTAGTGCAGTCAACTCATAATAGGAATAAAACATTAAACACACGCACACGAAATAAAATACCAAAGAAATGTAGAGCAGAAATTTTCAGCCTTCCCCAGAAGCTAACCTTTGACAATATCTTCCTTAGGTAGATTTTTCCTGTAGGGATAGTTTGTAACAATGGCTTCAAGGTTCATATGATTAAAATACTCCTTTCCAATTGCTGGCTTCTTCAGATCTCTCTGAACAGGAACCATAATATGACAATAAACATGTAATCTTTTAAAAAGAAACTAGAAGGAGAAAATGATTTGAAGAGTGTTCATTTTGGATAAAGATTGTGCGGAAAAACAGTAACAAATAAAACATACAGCTTCATATTCTTCCCCGGTCAATGCTTGATAAACACTTGCAGTATGGGCACTCTCACTGTTCTCTATGCTCTGGAGACTCCCGATACACTTAAAGAACTTACTTGTGTTTTTGGCATCCCTTAGCAGATAATCAGGTGGTTGTCCTCTACAATATATTCACAAAACTATGACGTTATTCAAAATACTCAAAAATATAGAAAGCCATTGTAGATAAGAACTAAAGATAATACTTTTGTTTCATTTGCAAACTAATAAATATGCTCTGTTTCCAAGGGAGACAAAGATTCTGCAACGTGGAAAGACTGGGGGCTGGGAGGAAGTGAGAAACACCCTAGGATGTCCCCCTGACTCCACTGCGTTGTTCTCCAAGGGTCTAGTTTCGGACTTGATTTTAGAATAGAAAAGGCTAAATGAATTATGGAAGATCATAGATTGTTTGGCCTAGTATGCAATACTTCGGAGAGGGAAGCCAAGGATAACACTCTACACTGATACGGTGAAAGAGCTTTGTTATTTCCTTGAATCAATTTATTCAGGAAAAGATAATTCGACTCCAATTATAATCTCAGCCAAGCTTAATTTTAGTCAGGTTTCAAATGAAAGAACTCGTCTCAAATTTATATTAAAATGTTAATCAAGTCTGAGGAATGGAACTCTATTTTTCTCACACAATAGATGTAGAAACCATGTGCTCAACAACAACAATAAGGGGCAAAATGTCAGTTAGAATATGTGAAAAATATCACAATTGTATCTTAGAGTACACAACTTAATTATATCTTAGCATTGATTTCCTAGTTGTAATATGTCATGATTTATTTCCTTACTCATTCACATCATTCTCACAGGTGTTGGTGTTCTATAATGTCAAGGTGAAAAAAGTGGCAGAGTAGTAATGCTGGATGAAAAAAACATTGTAGGATCAGCATTCGCCTCTAGAAAAGCTCTTATAAAAGGTTCCTTCTCTTCTGGGAAGACCTCTAGCAAGTCTTACCAAGAAGATAGGTGGTGCAGTTATTGTCAAAGTCTTAGCTATAAAAAGGAAAACTGCTTGCTTCAACCTTCATGAGAAGGACTGCATGCTTAGTTGGATGGTAATTGAAGGCATTTCTTATAACCACATTTCAAAGTAGGTAAGGCATTCTCCCATCAGAGAGAAAATAATATGTAGGTTTCGTACAAGACTATGGCCTCATGGATGCTAAACTACATCATACTCCTACAATCCTCAATGTAAAACTTTTGAATTAGATAATGGGGACCAAGAAAAGAAGAAGAAAGATACAGATGGTTGGACAGGAAAGTAAATTATCATATCAATACAATAATTGGCATTACTTTTGTGGTTAGTGTAGTAAGTTATTTCAGGAATCACCAGGATGCAATCATGTAAATCTTGAAATATTTAATAGGGCACCCAGGCATGGAATCATGTACACAAAACAAAACATAGTCATTCTAATGTTGATTGGGCAAAGTGTCCTATAGACTGTAGAACTACTTTATGGTAAAGCAAAAGCAGGCAACAATGTCGTAGTGAAGAGCCGAATCGGACTATCAAGTTGTTAAATGAAAATGGAAACTTGAATTTAAGTTTCATTTGACCATTTTTCTTCTGGCTAATATTATGAAGTATACTTTGGATGGACAAAAGAAAAAAATCTTCAAGGTGATGTCGCATATTTGCTATATAAATTGAATAGCCACATAATTGAAATTATATTTCTTCCTTGAGAGATAGTAGCATACCCAAGTATTTCAATCATCCGCCGCAAGAGATCAAATTCTGAAGCCCCAGGGAACAATGGTAAACCAAGAAACAATTCCGCCACTATGCATCCAAAGGACCACATATCAATAGCTGTTGTGTATCTTCTAAGGGTTAAGGTCCAAAATAAAGCAAGAGCCACAAGAACAGACCTGAAAACTATTTATTTAAAAAGAGAGAAAACGTCTTCTGAAGAGTATATCATTAAGAATATCTGGTAAACCATTAGTTTAAACAAGGGCATGCTGCTTGGTAAATCTAACATCTCTATGTAATCAAGGCGTCCTATGGATGTTTGAATTATTTTACACTAGGCATACTGAGGATGAAGGTAATGCATATCATGCTAAAATGTAACTAAGAAAACCTGTTATAAAATTTTACTAAAATTGAAGCAATAAAGAGTAATGAAGAAAGCCAAGGCTTCTGCAAATAAAACAAACCCGTCCCAACCCCTAACAAAAATGAGGAAAATCACAAGGAGATGGACTGTAGTTCCAGTTTAACTAAAGTTTAGAATTTTCTTCAAAGATGCTCCACAACTAAGTCCTAGAAGTAAAATACCAAGCAAAAACTAAATGCAGAAGCTTTAGTTGTCTGTAGATGAAGCTTTGGTAGAAACTTCAATAGCTTCCTAGTCTAACAAAATAATAGTCTTTGCTTCGCTATCATCGATACCCAAACCTAGCTCCACATCATACAGCACAATCTTTAAAAAAAAGTAGTTGAGAACATGCAGCTTGAAACGTAGAAAGATGAGGTAAGAATTACAAAAACATAAAGCAACAAAATAAATAATGAAATGAAACCCCGAATATACAAAAATCTTGAAAAGAAAGGTATCAGCTACTGATTTCATTGTTTAGGATACTGATATCCAAGAAGGACCTCAGGAGATCTATAGTATCGACTCTGCATAAAAAACAGGAGATAAGTGCCTCTGTGCAAGTACCGGACAATTATAGCTTTAACTGGAAGTATCATAAAAGCCTACTTTCCACAGCAAACACATGCCTGAATATAGGAGTAAACAGTGCGGTTTTCCATGCATGCTGATCCAAAGTCAATAATCTTGATTTCTGCTGGCTTAACAGCGCTACACATGGAAACATACTTGCATCAAATCTCAAGATACATAGCTGCAGCATACATGAAAACTTAAGAAAATAGCTGCAGCATCCAGTCTTTATGAGCGCCTTCATGTAAGAAACCAACCTCGTGCATAAAAGAATGTTTTCTGGCTTCAGATCACAGTGAATAATGCCAGCATCTTTTAACAGAGCCAATCCACATAAAATCTTAAAACATAAATTTAAGAAAATAGATTACTGTAAGATACCAAAACCAACAAAAGGACCGAGCAGAAAGGTCGTACAGAGAATTGACATACCTGCTTAGAGAACAGCTGAACAATGCCAAGTGATAATCCCCTAAAATGGTTCAACTTGATAAGCTCATACCTGTATACTATATGATGTCAATACTAAAACATGCAAGAGTGAGAAGATAGAAAACTAGGATAGCAACATAGCATGATTCATCCAATATTTGTAGTTCAGTTAAACTTTAACACCATTCCAGCTTTGATACACTCTCAATTAAGATTAGACCGACAAATGCTAAATTGTAATGAAGTTCACAACTTACAAGTTTGTATCCAGCAGTTCAAAGCATATGCACAAATGTCGTTGATACACAAAAAAATCATATATACGAACAATGTGATGCTTATCCTCAGGATCATACTTCTTATTTAACTGCAGGAAAAAAGAAAGAACATTTTAGTACTCCTCATGGCTGCGCTTCCAAAAAACGAATGGCGTCTTAAAGAAAGATAATGATAATAATAACAGATTACCGTTGTTAAAATAGTTACTTCAACCAGTGCTTGTTGATAGTATGCAGGTTGATTTTTAATGATCTTCACAGCAACAAAACTGTTGGATTCTGGATCCCAGCATTTAGCCACTTGTCCAAATGTCCCTTGGCCAAGGACATCTTTGACAATATATCTGCACCATAACAGAATGCAAATTTTATAAAGACAAACTGATGTTTCCTAGAGGAATATATAGTGATAGGCATGAAAAATGTATTACAATTTACAAACCTTTTACTTTTCTCTAAATGGGCCAAGACAAAATTCACTGTCAGAATAAGGTCTGAGTTTACATTATCATAGCCATCATTAAGCACTCCAGTAGACGGGCTTGTCAAAAATCTTTTTGGATTTAGATCTGCAGAATATTTAAACTGTGGATCGCATAGTTGGTATGTTTCAACTATTTCCTTGGTCAATCTTGTAACCAACTGCAAATTAGAAGAGGAGCATCAGTTTAAAATGTTAGGTACTCTAAGCTCCAAACATTCTGATACTAATGAGCACATCACAGTATATCAACTTGCCATGCTATATCAAAATGATGCAATATGTCCATGTGATCAGAAACAAAAAAACGAGACAAAGGTGATACTGATAGGTATTCTTAAAATTTGGGCTGTGCCTAACTCAACCCCAAAAAGAGCTCGTAAGGTGAGGATTGACAAAGTCTTTATAAGAAATATTTTGACCATATCTCTAGTTGATGTGGGATCTTAACACATCCCACACACCAAGGATTAAACAACTAGAGTGCGGAGTTTCTAGAACTGATATCTACAACAAAGGCAGATGATAGAAATAGGTTAGATTACCTAATAAAGGATTGAATAATTGTGGGCCTGGGCTTGTTAAACAGGGGACGATAGTTAAAGGGCTGGACCTGAACCAATGGTCTTGTAATATTGTTAGTTGTCTAGATTGATTGTTAGCTGTAACTGTCAAATTAGTTAATAGTTGGTAGTTTGTTACAGTTACAATATTAGATAGAAGATTAGTTAGAAAGGATTCATTCTGGAAACTGGGATCAGTTCAGGAAAGAGAGTTGAGCCTCTCAAAAGTCTCAAAAACTTGTAACTCTTAGCTCTACTTTCCTAAGTCCTGTCTACATTGGGAAGATTGGGAAATTAGGGTTATTCATCAATAACACATTCAGCTTTCTTGCTCAATGCCGGTACCTATCAGCAGCCTAGAGTGGTCACAGTAAAAGTGATATGAACCCGCAACGAAGGCAGGATTTTGGGGGCAGACGCAATGAAGCCAGAGTTTTAGGTCCAACATTAGATCTATGTTAGGCTCTGATACCATTTTAGAATTTGGGCTCCACTAACTCACATCCTAGTAAGGTGAGGATTGCAAAAGCCTTAATAAGCTTTTGGTCATGTCTCTAGTCCATGTGAAATCTTAACAGCAATAATAAAATTGTATTAGGTAGTAATCTATCTATATTGTCTTAAGAGTTCAGACTCTGTCTCAAACTGGCACTTAGATGCCAATCATGCACAACTGGTTACATGTAGCATTTACTCTAATTTTCTACGAAGGGTCTAGTGAAGATATCAGCCAACTGTCTCCAGTTTTGGAAGAAGGTCACAGCCCATTTTAGGAAAGAATGGTAGAAATAGGATATGTACAAACGAGTCTAGCTTAATTGAGAGCAATGGGTAAATCAAGACATGAATCAGATGGTGGTGTGATGATTCACAAATGGTGGACAACTATCCATAGAAGTATATACAGATCAGGATTATGGAAGATCAATGATTAACAGTAGAATAACCTCAAGTTATTGTATTTTCATTGGTGGTTGCTCAACCAAGTGCGAAAGCCATGTTTTGAGCTATGACACAAGCAATTTGTAAGCTACAGTGGATGAAAATAATATTGGATGGCCTTAATTTAAATGCAACACAGAACGCTCCTATAGGGCTGTTTTTGTGACAACCAAGTGGCCATTAGTAGGGAGAAAATTAGCTTTACATCAGATAGAACCCAGTCACCCAATCCCAAAGCAGATGCTAAGCAAAAAGGATTTTGATAGGTACCAGCAATCTAATTATGAGGATATGTTCCTGGGCATATGTTCCAACCAAATGCACCCAATAGTAGGATAAATCGTTCATTATCATAAAAATCTAACCTCTATACTCAATCGACAAACCAATGTCCATAAAGACTTCGCCACTATAGTTCTACCAAAACCACTAAAGATAGTAAACAAATATTGCACCAAGGGCTCACTTGGTATTTACGAAAAAGGCCAAATATTTTATTCAACAAAGAAACAGTGACAAAACAGTGCAAGAACAGATGAGGAACAGATTCTAAACACGCGCAATACCTAATACTCATATGAGGGGAAAAAGCCTTACTGGGCCTACAAACCTGGAACACCAGTAGTTCAATTCAAAAGAAGTTATCAATTAAAAAGGATTTGCACAAAAACACCCCAAAAGGGTCAAGAGATAAAACCCTTTAATCCATAATTGAAGACAAATGAACATAATCAACAAGACCAAAGAGATTCTCAGATACTCTAATTCAAAAACTTCCTATCATTTATGAATTATGAAAAATCAGTAAATTCCAAGAAAAAATTGAATCTTCAACACCAAAAAAATTGTGGATAGGGAGTTGCATAAGAACATTGGAGCCTTTATGGTCATCTTTTCACAAGAGCAATCACATTAAGCTATTCTAGAGCGCGAAAGAGCACAAGGATCCGGTACAAAGCATGGATTGCCATAATTTAGTTTATTAAACACGTGATAACCAGAAAGTCATAAACGTGATAATTTACTCTCTACTGGGTAATGAAATACTGTGATATAATTCCACTAGGAATGCTGCTATCTCCTAACCTTCCATTTTTCCCATTTGACCTGCTTCTTCACTTTCATTTTCTCAAATGTTGCAGTGGGGAAGACAGATAAAGACTGAGGAGGATGAGAACCGACTACCATTCTAACAAGATAGTAACAACCGTGTCTCCAATATTAAGTCCACCACCCCAAGAAAACTATCAGAACACACCTACAGACTCCACTAACCACAACTCAAAGATCAATAGCTCCATGCTCACACACGCCCTCCACTGAGAAAAACCTACATCACTCTTATAGTATGCACTCCCCTTATTCAAACAATGACATATGTCCCATAAATGGTAACATTTTCCCCTTTTCAATTTTAAAACTGTGCAATGCAATTGTGAGAGAATTAGCATTTTCAGTACTAAAGGGGTACCCAAAATTTGCTCCAGCATCCCAAAATCCCAACATCCCACACTCTCACTAAAAAATACACCTTTTTCAGTCAAAAGTCAAAACCTCTCTCACAGCAACATTTTTCATCATTATCACTTGCAAAACGCGAAACTAAGTGAATTCAAACGCTCACTTGTAACAAAAACCATCAAAGGAGTCATCCATTGACAACCAAAAAAAAATCACAATGAAACTTACTGGTTTCCTCACAACCGCACGCAATGTTGGGGACTTTCCAGCACTAACATCTTCACGACGCTGCTGCTGCTGCTGCTGCGGCACACAAGGAGCAAACACGGCAAACACGAGCCCCCGAGGACGCCATCCCGATGAAGATGACGACGAAGAAGCCGAGTCTCTGGACTGAGGCTGCTCTGCTTCACTACTACAACTACTACTACTACCAGTTCTGACCCCATCCATGACCCAGCAGCGAAACCCAAAAGAGAAAGAGCAGCCACAACCTCAAATTTCAAACCCTTTTCTCCAATTTCACTTTCATTCCAATTCTTCTTCTTCCTCTTCTCATTCACACAACCATCATCACACAACCCTCATCACACACAACAACAACAACAACAATCAAAACAAAAACACCACAGAAGAAAAATCAAGGGCTAACCCCACCTGCACCTGCACCTGGTTGCTATGCTACAATTCGAGAAACCCACCAACGGATTTTAACCCCATCGTGAACAAGAATCTCCAGAATCATCGTACGGTCAGAAGAACCACAAGATCCATTGATGGCTGGAGATTGATGATGGTGATGGTGATGGTGATGGAGATTGGTGACCGGTGGTGAATTTCTCTCTTGTTGGGTTGAATCGGAAAGATGAAATTGACAAGGTAGAAAATGGATCGAAAGTGATGTTGTGTTGTTTTTTCGGTTTTGTGTTTTGGGTTTATCTGTATGTATCAGGAGTGGGAGTAGATTTTCATTAATTTACTATCGTTGGTGTTTTGTTTTGTTTTGCTTGGAAACAAAGGGAGACAAAGGAGAGTGTGTGTGTGTGTGTGTGTGTTTGTGAGATGGGTTGTGTTGTGTTGTGTTTGATGGTCTTGGAGACAGGCAAGCAAAGGCACCAACAAGCTATATTGCTTAGGACTTTGGTCCAAGGAGAGAAATTGATGAGAAAAATTGTGTGGCCTTTTAAGTATTTTCATAAAACTATAATTTAAAATCTCTCCTCATTTATCTCTTGGGAGTTGAGATATTGTCACTTCCACCAACAGAACTCCCACTATTTTACACTAACAAATTCCTAAAATATTTTCTGTCTTCGTTGATTATTGAGTTCTAAAAACTCGTAACACCTTTAGGATTTACGCGTACCGGGATTTAAAACTCGGTATGCTATAAGACACATTAGCTTCCGAGTTCTTATTTTCGGTACAATTTTTGAAAAGATTTACTTGGAAAACTTAAGTTCTCAGAATACACTCTTAGTGTTAACAGACTTTTAAGAATCCGGTAGTACACACTAACATTGTAGGGTTTTAAATCCTAATAGCGTGTTTGTGTTGTGTTTATACATTCTGGGTACCTAAGTTCCTAAACCAACAACTCAAACAATATTGGGAATTGTAAGACCTGGTATTTTATTTTTCCGAATCTCCTACGTACCGGAATTTCGAATCCCTGGTAAATGACTAAAACCACACATCGCGGGTTTTAGAACCTAGCAATGTGCTTATAACATACTGGGATTTAGAACCCAGTATGTAAACATGTGCACATGATAACTGAGAAAAAACTAATAGACAAATTACTGACACACCGGATTTTAGAACCAAATAGTGTGAAAATCATGACAGTAACCTTGTTTCACAGCAACCTTGTTCAAAAATACAAAGTGCTTCAAATGTGCTTAAATTACAATGCAACTCAAAAATCAAATTAGAACAATGAGATTGTCAAATATAAAATTATAGTTGCTCAATCATTTAAAATTTCTACCTAATGACATATGACATGAATATACAGTCTATAAATTAAATCTCACTCCTCTCACACCCTTAAAGTCTCAAATTCCTTTCTGAATTGGCTTCCATAATCAAATATGGTGATTACAACAACAAAGTCATTTTATTTCACTACAATTCAGACCCAATAACTAAGGCATCACGAGATGCAAATATTTGTATCAACAAAAAAATTCAATTTACCTCCATAAATACAGTAGACACTACAACTACAGTATTGAAACAAAATATTTACCAGAGTAGACACAATATCATCTATGCAATCTGCATTTACAAAAGGAGGTTCGGAATTGGAGTGATCATCTTCATGGCTTGTGTGTTCATCATTTGGAAGCATTTTTACTTCCTCAGACCTAACAAAATCCATATTGAACAATGCATATCAAAGAGAAAGGGTTAGGGTTTGCTTTCTACTGTTAGAAATTAAATGTCGAAATAATAAATTAACTTACAGAGAAATCAAAACCCCAGTCAAATGTAGATCTGTTCTGCCAAGCTTGCATGAGAACTTCTTCGACGAGGATAGCAGAAGTGGCGGAAGATGGTAAGAAGTGATGGTGAGAAAACAAATAGTGGGGAATGATGGTGAGGAGAAATGATGGTGAGGGAAAATGGAGAAGAAAAACTATGCAGGGAGACAAAGGGGGTGTGCGATGCCAAATGGGTTGTATTGGGTGTTTGATGGTCTCGAAGACCAGCACAGCACGCCACGTCGATGTGATCCCAGTTTGGCCCAATGAGAAATGAGGAAACACGTGGGGTCTTTTGAGTATTTTCCAGTAATAAAAATATATAAATTAAAATCTCTCCTCATTTAATTTTATATATATAGTTTATTATTATATTATATCATATTATATAATATTTTATTATTATTTATGCGTACAATATATTATATATATGGGAACGGCCACGTCAGACAACAGTTTTATGAGTATGATCTTCATACACTAGCAATGTAAAACAATTTATGATAATTATTGATCATGTTAGGACACATACTAGTTTGTGTTAGGTAATGGGTAAATGTGCGTGGGTCGGGTCAGCCCATCAAGCTTAGCACTAAAAATTATTAAAATTTTATTATTATTTATCAATGTCATAAAAAATGTAATATGATTAAAATAGTAAGATTTAGATCTTGATGATGATGACAAATATGATGATGGTGGTGATGGAAAAGTTGGTGTACCTTCTTCTAAGATAACATCTAATGTTTTGAATTATTGTTCAAAAAAAAAATTTAATGTTTTTTTTTAGAACAAATGGATTATATTGATAAAAGAGAAAAATCATAAGAACAATACTCTCATGTAGGATGATAGAAAGAAAAATCAAGAAACTACATTCATCCCCCGCCCAAACGAACAAAGCAATAAGTTTTGCCAAACCAGACTATTTTGGTGAAAAAGACAGCTTATGCAGAGCCACATTAAAACCCCCTTAGGAAAAACCTAGTGGGAAAAATCCCAAAAGGAAAAAATAGTACTCACACAAAATCTAACTCCAAAAGTAGTCACTAAACAAACCTATGGACTCTTACCATACCATGACCTTCATTAGCAAAAATCTAGACCAAACCCAAAAAAGGACTAACCAATCTGCTGCACAATATATTCCTATGACAGTAATCCCTTTCCAAGTCTTCTTTACCACCCGTGGACCATGCCTCACAGCCAAAAGATATTTCATGACCCTGTCAATTATGATTGCACTAAATGCCAAGACATCTCAAAATGCCAATCTACCTATAATGCCAATCTACCCATCTCAAAAACCCACCAAAGCATAGCTTCACCAAAGCTTTAGAATACCAGAACTGTAAGTGCCCCATGGTAGAATGATTTCCATGATGGTTTCAGATCATGACATAATTACCATGACCTCCTATAGCAATTGAGTGAAACACGTCTCTAGCCTTTAAGAATTTATCAAATCAAGCACTCCAACCACCATGCTACTTGAATCCACAACACCTCTTTACCTACTTCTTGGCATACCAGACAGCTTCTCAACCACAACAAAGATCTCCTAGCCAATCTACCCATCTCAAAAACCCACCAGCAAAGCTTCACCAAAGATTTAGAATACCAGAACTGTAAGTGCCCCATGGTAGAATGATTTTCATGGTGGTTTCAGATCATGACATAATTACCATGACCTCCTATAGCAATTTAGTGAAACACGTCTCTGGCCTTTAAGAAATTATCAAATCAAGCACTCCAACCACCATGCTACTTGAATTCACAGCACCTCTTTACCTACTTCTTGGCATACCAGACAACTTCTCAACCACAACACAGATCTCCTAGCGTGTGTCAAAAAAAATTAATCTTTTGAATTATAATGTGATAAATGGATCACTTTGAGACTTTGGTTTAATTATCCTTGGGTATAGGACAATATTGTTTGCATTTTTGTGCCGTTATGTTGTCTAAAAAAACATTTAAGATAAATTGTGGTTGTGTATTTAAGAATAAATTTAAGTTTAATGCGGCAGCGTAACTTGTACTATTGTGAGACTCGTTATTTGTAAGGTTTTGACATAATGGAATATAGATAGAGTTGATATTCATTGTTGAGTAATTGTTCTTAAGTTGTGAATTTACAACTCATGAGTTCTAATGATTGTTTATTGTTTTTTTTTATTTTAGTCTTTTTTTTTAGAGAGCAAAAGAATTTATTGACAGACAAAAGCAAAGTACAACCCCCAGAAGGAAGGGACAAGGCGAAGGAACCAAAAGAAAGGACATGCCACAAAATACAACCACCAAACGAAACCAACAGAAAAACACTAGATACCCCAAAAGCCAAGATACTCCAAAAACTAAATACAAAACTTAATAGATATGGAGAAGTGATAGAAAGAATTAGTGATGGACAAAAGGACAATGAGTACTAATTAGAGCTTTTGAGTGCAGATATAACTCTGAAGTAACACGCCAAGACAATGCAAGAACGCTACAAACCCACACGCCCATACAGAAGTCCAAGATATCAATTCTTTGTCTAGATTGGAATCTTTACGAAAACAAGGGAAAGTTCAGTTAAGAAAGAGAAAAAATGGATATCCAAGAGTTTTATAAAACTCTCTTGATGGAAAAAAAATGTGAATGTGTCGATATCAATGGTGACTCATTATTTCGATGAATAATTTTTTCGGACAGAAGAAGATTATATCCCTAAGGTAATCCGCTAGATCATGAATGATGTCTTCCTCATTGCCAAGGAATTCCAAACCCGCGCGTTGCCTCATAAGCCAAACCTTCTTTGCACGCGTAAAATACGGGCCAAAAGGAGAGGGAGGACCTCCCCCCAGAGGACCACACTCGGCAACCTCGCAAACAACCTTCTTAGGACGACCTTTGGGTCTACGAGGAGTCCCCTCCGAATCCCGCTTCGTCGCAAGCTTCTTTCTTCGTCTACCTCAAGGCCGAGGCCTCAGAGGAGAAAACTCAAGAAAAGGGTCCCCAGAACAAAAATCTTCAAGAGATGACTCTGCCAAAACCTCCTCCTCCACAATAGCAGCAAAGCAAGATCCCTCCTCATACCTAGATGGAAAACCTGATGGAAGAGGGGGGCATAGGGCGAACATCTTCAATTTGAAATGGATATGCAGAACCCACCACCACCATCTCCGAGACAAGTCCACAATCGGGAGGAAGAGGATGGAGAGGTGGCGACGAATAGGAGCCTCAAAAGGAGAAGCGGAAGAGATCAAAGCCTGTGAGCTAGGAGAAGGCAACTCCTCGAGGGGTCTTGAGTCAGCGACATGAAAGAGCGAATCTGTGAACGAACAAGCCGAACTAGACAAAGACGGGATCTGAACTGTACAGAAAGGAGATGAGAAACTGCTGATCAAATTAGAAAAAAAAAAAGAATATTTGTTGCCCAACATAATCACCAACCCACGACCAAAAATTGTGCATACAACCAAGAGGAATATTAAATAATATATTAACATTAACTTCCCCTTTATTGAAAACCAACAAATTACTGTTCCCAACCTCATCCAGATGCATGATTTTAGGAGAAAAAACAACTCCATCATTACGTGTGATTAAATAAATACTCTTCCCTTCAGTTTCTCACTCCAGAACCTTTCCAACTCCCTCCCTGAGAACTGAACCGTCTTTTATCTGCCAAATGGTCATCATAGCTCATTAATGAAGAGAGACAAAATATCCTCACACCCGATGCTTGCACCCATTCGTTCCTAAACACCTGCAGCGTTTCAGCTTCAACAGCAGGAGAAGGAGAAGTAACAGACGCTGACTCCCTTTCCTGGCCAGACCAGACAACCAACTCTAGAAAAAGCAAGATGTCATGTGCTCGAACAGCCTCCCAACCAACCCTAAAATATTTTTCTAGTTTCACTAATAGAAAAGCTCCGCCTAGCCTAACCCCATCCAGATGCTTCATTGCACTGATGGTGTTTTCCTTGAGGGAAAAACGAACAAAACCGAACCTAAACTTTCTTCCATGCTTCTTCTTACGCTGAAGAAAAACATTGGACATTTTCCCATGCTGCTGGAAAAGGTCCCTCACCTGGAAGTATCCCACGGAGTCTGCAATCCCATCAATAAACAAGGTGTAGCAAGGCCGGGAAATATCACCAGCTCCCCAGACCTTCCTACGCGATCCATCCACATGCTCCCCATCTTCACCCTCCTCCTCGTCAGCATTCGAAAGGCTTTCGCAGACCGCAATGGCACCCGAACAACCTTTGGACGCTTGGGATGAAGAAGCCCTAGCAAAGAACAACTTCATTGCTTTTTCCTTAACTTGTGTGTGTTTGTTAACCGATGGATTTTGCTAAAATTTTGATTTGTTGTTCACAACACATAAACTTCAATCTGACTGGTAGGATTATCAATAAAATATCTATGCAGGAAGAACAAGTTCACACAAGAAGCTGCGACATCACTTCAGTGAATCTACAACCCTAAATAAAATGAAAAATATCACGAAAATCTGAAAGCAACAGTTTAGAAATAAGACTTTTTTCAAATTTGTGACTTATTTATTATATTTTTAAATGTTTTTTAATTATTTTATTTTTTATGGGCAACCGACACAAATTATGTTATATATAATAATAATAATAATAATAATAATAATAATAATAATAATAATTATTATTATTATTATAATTATTATTATTATTATTATTATTATTATTATTATTATTATTATTATTATTATTATTATTATTATTATTATTATTATTATTATTATTATTATTATTATTATTATTATTAGACCAACCTTATTAAACAACACTTTTATATGTATAAATTTCATGTTAATGTAAAATTATTTTACACTAACACTTAATTATATAACGTAAGTGGTAATTTACAACTTGTTATTTGTGATGACTATTAATTTTGAACATTTTTAAAGTTGTGAATAATATTTTTCATTTTTAAATTTTTTTCTAATTATTTGATTTTTTATGGTGGGCCCACCCAGATATAAGTTAGACTGGGAATTCCAACCCAAATATCAAAGTGGGCTAGCCAACCCAACCAAGTTTTTTATAGGTTAAGAGGCCCACTTGGCCATTCCTTGGTATGTAGTACCAATAAATTCTCATGGGGTGAGCTTTTCCTATTGTAACTCTACCCGGATCGAGCAAGATTGTCTCATAGAAAAAAATAAAAAAATAATATTTTTTCAATTGGAGAAGAGACATAAATAGATGAAAATAAGCTACTTGATGCATGAATATTAAATTAAAGATTCTATACTCTTGAGTTTTAAATGATAGAATGAATATTTCGCTATAAACCTTGATAACGTGTATTGGAGCTTTAGTCAATCCCATATTAAATGTGTTACTAACTTGGGTTGGCACTACTGTCACTCTCACGTCCCCAAATGTCGAAGGCTCGAATCCTCCTGCCTCAACTAAAATTCAAGTTGTTGGGCAACCCTTCTCAGAGAGTTCCCCTAACACTTCTACCTAGGATTATGCTTTTTCTAGTCTCCCAATCATGTCATTGGCGCCCTGTCTGCTAGTGAGGAGATGCTTTCTCTTTGTTCTAAAATTTTTGTAACCAATATTTTTTTATCAAGTGCGTTAATTTCTTTTAAAACCGAACAATTTATTTCGCTTTGACATGTGCACGAATGATGGAACTTCGAAGCTGAAAAATAAGCTGGCAAGATTTTAATTTTATTGAAGTAATTGTATTTTTAAGAATCAAGAGGAGCCCTCAATATGTGTCTCTGCCCTTCCTCTAAGAAGTAATAGGGTCCAAATTTGGTACAGGTATTGATGTGTACAACAACACAGACAATAGAAGAAGATGATGACTTGAAGACTTTGTCTTACATATCTTAATACAGTAGAAACTCTTTAAATTAATAATGTCAGGACCGGAGAAATTTATTGATTTAGAGAGTTATTAATTTATCGATAAATTACTAATTATTAATTTAAAGAGTTTTTAAGTAATTATACTGTACATACCAAACAAAAAGACAACTTTATGATACAATACAAAAAATACAACACCTGAGCTATTGGATGCAATAAGAAAAGTTAGAGATGAGCTCCAAATAGACTTGAACTTTAAAGGAAAACAGACAACTATTGAATCATATTTCAATAGAGTGTAATATTTTTTTTTAGTTTCTATGAATTATTAATTTATGATTTTCTTGAGACCGAAAATTATAAAGGGATCTCCCGAAAAATTATTATCTTGTTATTTTATAGAGTTTTTCAATTTTTTACATTGGCCCAAGTCGGGACCGGACAAATTTATTATTTTAGAGAGTTTATTAATTTACCGAGTATTAATTAAAGAGTTTCTACTGCAGTTTTCTATTTCTTATTTTCGTTTATGAGTTGAATAAGAATGAGTAACTTACATAGTTTTACTCTTGATTAAAAAGTTTTTAGGAATTATATTATATTATATATAGGTGCTAGCGATGACAAAGCGACGGAGGAGCAGCAGGCCAAGGGAAATCTATTTTTCAGGTAAGCAGAAGAAGCTTGAAGCTTTGAATGAAGTGGTTGCCGAGATTCCGGTGGTTGAGGTTTCACCGAAAATGAGCATTTCTTTGATTCTCCCTAAGCTCGTGGTTCTGATTGGGCTTTGACGAGAGCTCGGAAGGACTTTTTGATTGCCAAACGATTAGGTGTTGTCCTCGTCGGTTCTGAAGAGGAAGCCATCCAGAGCTTGGATGACCACCTTGTTGCTAATCATCCGAGACTCTTTGGCGATCCTTAGTGGAGTTGTTCGGTGTTAGGTCGTTTTATTTTAGGTTGGGTTCTTCCTGGTTTTTTATGGGTTTTGTGTTACATTTCTGTTTCTGCCCCCTTTTCTCGTTCCTTTTTTTATCTGGTCTACAGGTTGTTTGAGGATTCTCTTTTCCGGACTTTTCTCCTGGCGGGGGGCTTGTGCTTGATATCGTAAAAAGTAACACAAAAAATGGAGTTTTGAATTGTGTTCACTAAAAACTTTAGTTTTCAAATGATTATAAGCTTTGAAAAAGTTTTCGCAATCGTTTGATGCAGCGGATATGAAAGCAGATAAGTAAAACATGATAAGCCCACGACGATATATCATGGTTCACCCGCAAACGATAAGGTCACGTCCAGTTCTTGGCACCACCAAGATTTTCACTAACAAGTATCAAGGACTTCTCCTACAACAATTATTAGACAAGACTTCTCCAAACAAGTATTAGACAGGACTTCTCCTACAACAAGTATTAGACAAGACTTCTCCAAACAAGTATTAGACAGGACTTCTCCCAACAAGTATTCTACAAGACTTCTCTTAAGTATTATCCAGGACTTCTCCTAACAAGTATTAGACAAGACTTCTCCCACAATAAATATTCTACATGACTTCTCCTATGATCTTTTGCAAGATTGTTTGGCTCTACATGATTCTCTTCTCACAAGATGGATTGTAGACTTTTACAGCGCAATGAACTACAAAGTGTTTGGATAAGATTTGACGGGCGTTGTCATTTCTTGCATGGCTTATCCTGACGCTTTTAACTCTTCTCGTCTTCGTGATTTTATCTCTGTTCTTGATCAACATATTAGACTTCTTTTTGCTTAGGTACTCTTCTTTGACGCTTTGATCTTTCTCTTTCTTTGCTTGGTCAGACAATCCACATATTTTTCTTTTCTCGGCTTGTGTAGTATGTTGCGTCGCTTTGTCTTTTCTTGTATGTTGACTGATTGAGCATTGATTGTAGTCTTGTACTTTGTCATCAAACGATGCGAATGTGATTCATGAATGATATTTCCTGAAAATGAAATTATCACATTGAAAGTTTGAGTATAGCATTGTTATCACTCCTTGAAAATTGTTATCATTCAAAACATGATAGACGATGTATGCAACGTTTGAACTTAACAATGTCGGGGGCTTTTATTGTTTGCTTTGGTTGTTTTTTAAGCTTTTGGTGTTGGTTGTTATTTAGTTTTTCCAGTTTTGGTCCCTTTGAGAAAGTTTGTCAACTTGTTTATTTCCTCATCTTCATATAATATACTTCTACTTTTTAAAAAATAAACAACAACGTTAAGAACCACGTTTACGAGTATAACCTTCATGCGTTATTACTATAAAATTGTTTCATACTGATACGCAATCACACTATGCCATATATGTGGGGTAGGGTGTATTCAACCTACTGAATCGATGGGTCAATATTGGTCGGGTTGGGCTAGCCCATCTTGCCAAACGTTATAATTATTAACTATCAATTATTAATTTGTATTTATCAATTTTATAAAAAATATAATATGATAAAAATAATAATAGTAAGATCCTAAGAGTTATGATGGTGATGGTGATGGAAAAGTGGATATACCTACATCTTAAGAGAGCATCTAAGGTTTTGAATTGGAATTTGAAAATTGAATCACTTTGGGGCCTGGGTATAACTATCTTTGATGTAAGAGAATATATTGTCCGCATGTAATTTTGTTGTGTTGTTAAGAAAAATGTAGTAGTGCAGTTTAAAAAAGACATTTAAGGTTTTTCCGAAGCAAAAAAAAAAGACATTTAAATCAACTATGGTTGTCTAACTTGTATTATTGTGAGGTTGTTGTTTTCTATGGTATGGACATCAATATCAATATATATATATATATATATATATATATATATATATATATATCTGTGTTGTGTGTAAAGGAGAATTAAGGTTTTGAATTAAATACATATTGTCATCACTACATAATTCTTTTAATATCGTTATTTTCATAACTTTTTTACTAAGTTATTATTAGTGGTTAAGTTTTTCTTTTTGACAGCAAAAGAAACTTTATTAAAAGGAAGAAAGCACATGGGAACTTTATTATTAATGGTTAAGTTATCACATAGTAATTTTTCTATTTAAAATTTATATTATTCAATATGATAATAGATAATTTAAATAAATTTAAAATTAAGTTTAAAAAATTAAGTGATATGAATAAAATAAAATTCATATCATGTTAATTATAAAAAAATCAATAGAATAATTTAATTACCTGTTAAAATATATTGATTAGTACACATTTACATAAAATTTCAACTGAAAATATTGCTTCAAAAACCAAAATGTAGTTTACAGAAACACGCACTAAGTTATTCAACTCTAATTATATATGTTTTTTCTTTTACTTATTATAGAGATTGCATCTCTATTACTTATACAAGGAAAAAAAGTTCATTATACATTTAAATATCATTACATATATTTTTAACATAGTACGTACTCATCAATCAAGCAAAATACACATCTTTCTCGGTCAATTAATAATTCAAGTAGATTTGATATTCTCATGCAAGAACAATATTACCAAATGAATTGAAAATATTTTTCATGAAATAAAATGAAAAATATGCTTAATATGCTAAAAGATAGTGTATGATAAATTTTTACTAAACACTCTTAATGTAATTACATTTTATATACTTATCGTTTTATTAATCGTCTACTATTTAATAACTTTCTTATAATATCATATAAATTATTTTTACAAATAATAAATTTAACATATAAAACTTAAAACAATCTCGTGCAACGCACAAGTTTAATTTCTTGTATATATGTAAATGAGACTTGAGTTTGGTGGACTGGACGAAATCCTAGGGTCCCTCGCCCAGGCGCGCCAACCTAGAGCGACGTGCAAGTCAGGATATTGGTGCTTCTCCCGGGAGGCCCAACTGGCCCATTAAGAGAAATTAAAGGCGCCAAGCCCATTCCCCAAATCTATAAATAAGAGACGGTTACCAATTGTAAAGGACTCTTAGCTCATTTGAGAAATAAAAGCTTGAAATTCAGTTTCTTTCTCTCTCTAAGCGGTTACGCTCTAAACTCTCTCTAGATTCTCATATCACGATCATTTCACTATGGGTACCGTACCTCATCTCTATGTTCTTGGATAGAACATTTGGCGCCGTCTGTGGGGATCGGTAGACTTCGATTCCCGAACTACGTGGATTGTGATTTGGTTGAGAGAAGTTCGATTTTCCGTGCAATTCTCTTCAATTCTTGAGATTTTTGGTTGAATTCCTTGTTTGCTGGTGAAGCTTAATGGAGACACATCGTCGATGAAGTGGAGGAAGGCGGGGACACGCGTGCGGTCCGCCATCGCGTCACGCATGTGGAAGGCAGCGCGATGAATCAGGAGGTGAACTGCTATCATTTCAGGCGCTGGACGCTCACAGAGATTGGAGATGGTTAATTCGCGACGTTAATATCCGCCTGGAGCAACAGGATAGGGAAGAATGGTGCGCTTACCACTGGGCAACAGGCCACGTTACAGAGGAATGTCACGATTTGCAGCGCGCGGTTGAGCAGCTGATAGCAGTAGGGGGACCTATTAGAGCTCAAGGCGATAAGGCCTCAACGACTAAAGAAGTGAGTACGATCGCAGGAGGATTTGGCGGCGGTGGAGTCACTAGTGCAGCAAGAAAGCGATACGCTAGGGCGGTGAACACGGTAACGGAGATTCCTTTCGGTTTTTCACACCCAGACATTACATTTTCGTCCGCGGACTTCTGCGGAATAAAGCCGCACCTAGACGACCTGATTATGGTCTTACTCCGTGTCAACCGGCTCAATGTACAACGAGTTCTTCTGGATCAAGGAAGTTCGGTGAACATTATTTACGGTAACGCGTTTGATCGGTTCGGTTTAAACGAAGGAGACCTCACTCCCTACGTAGGGCCTCTTGTGGGGTTTGAGGGCGAACAAGTATGGGTAAGGCGCGTCCTCGACCTTGATACTACATTTGGTGAGTGTGAGGACGCTAAGACGCTGAAGGTACGATACCTAATCCTGGGAGCGGTAGGATACTACAACATGATAATCGGCCAGAATACCTTGAACCGTTTGTGCGCCGTGATCTCAACAACACATCTGGCAGTCAAGTATCTGTTACCAGATGGGCGAATTGGGAGAGTTGTTGTGGACCATAAAAGTGCAAGAGAATGCTATTGCAACGCGGTGGAACGATATGGGATAAAGAATGCCTCAACAGGACACCGATGCAACGAGGTCGATGTGCCATAAGAAAACCTAGATCCGAGAGGCGAAAGGCGCGTCAACAGGCCCACACCAATCGAAGAAACTAAGGAACTGAAATTTGGCGAGAAAGTCCTCAAAATAGGGACCAGGTTGATTGAGAATCAAGAACATAGGTTATCGAAGCTACTGGGCAAAAATCAGGATCTTTTTGCTTGGAGTCACAAAGACATGTCGGGAATAGTATCTGGAACGTGTTCGGTTCTTGATGGGTCGATTGAGGGAGGTAGTGGTTGAGTTCGTACCGAGAACGCAGAATCAAAAGGCGGATGTCCTGGAAAAACTAGCAAGCACCCGGAAGCCCGGAAATAATCGGAGTGTGATTTAGGAGACATTCGCCAATCCAAGCATAGAGGGAGAGCTGGTAGCCTCTGTTGACCGCCAAGAGACTTGGATGGACCCCATCGTGGACATCTTGGCGGGAGAGCCAAGTGGGGTAGTGAAGTACACAAAGGAGCAAAGGCGAGAGGCGGGGCATTACACACTGCTTGACGGAACGCTTTTTCGAAGGGGATTTAGCTCGCCCCTCCTAAAGTGTCTCCCGCCCGGGAAATATGAGAGCGTTATGGCGGAGGTTCACGGGGGGGTTTGCGCCAGCCACATAGGAGGAAGATCTCTAGCGAGCAAGGTCCTTAGGGCGGGATTTTACTGGCCCACGATAAGAAAACATTGTGCGGAATTTGTTAAGAAATGCGAAAAGTGTCAAATGTTCGCAGACTTACCCAAGGCCCCGCTAGAGCAGCTGGCCATGATCAACTCGCCATGGCCCTTCGCCATGTGGGGAGTTGACCTTGTCGGACCTTTCCCAACTGCCAGGTCACAAATGAAGTTCATCCTCGTGGCGGTGGACTACTTCACCAAGTGAGTAGAGGCCGAGCCCCTAGCAAGTATTACCGCAGGCAAGATCGTAAACTTCTACTGGAAAGGAATCGTGTGTCAGTTTGGGGTCCCAAGGGCGATTGTCTCAGATAATGGAACGCAGTTTGCAAATAATCAGGCGAGGGAATTCTGTGAAGAAATGGGTATCCAGAGAAGATTCTCTTCAGTGGGGCACCCTTAGACCAATGGGCAAGCAGAATCAGCTAATAAAGTAATTTTGCGGGGTTTGAAGCGCCGACTATTCGAGGCAAAGGAAGCTTGGTTGGACGAACTTCCGGTGGTGATCTGGTCCTATAACACAACGCAACATTCAACCACAGGGGAGACTCCTTTCAGGATGACCTATGGGGCGGGCGCCATGCTGCCCGTGGAGATAGACAACAGCTCTTGGAGGACAGCACCGCAGTTTGAAGGCGAGAACCCATCCAACATGGCAGTGGAACTAGACTTGTTATCTAAAACGCGAGACAGAGCTCGTATCAGAGAGGCCGCGATGAAGCAGCGAAATATGACACGAAGGTTCGCCCAAGGGTGATGCAGGAGGGAGATTTGGTGCTTAAGAAACGAACCGGGAACACGGGGAACAAGTTGAACTCGATCTGGGAGGGCCCTTACAGGATTTTGAAGGTATTGGGAAAGGGGCCCTATTACCTTGAGAGCTTAGATGGGAGGCGAGTGCGGTCTTGGAATGCGGCGAGCTTGAGGTACTATTACAGTTGAAGATTGAGGAAGAGCCCGACTTGGCACGAGGGCGAGCAGCTAAGTGCGACTCATGAAGATTGTCGGATTTAAAACAAAGAAACACGTTCTTGTTCTCCCTCTCGGGAGTTTGTTGGCAAAAACGCCTAAATAGTAAAAACAAAGACACGTTCTTGTTCTCCATCTCGGAAGTTTGTTGACATAACGTCTGATTGAAAATACAAAAATTGTATCAAGCTATTTCAATCACACTGAATTGCGGAAAGAGCTAGGTGGGAAAAATTTCCTGAAGGTGACGATACCAACACGACCTTGATGTATGGGGATCGCTCCGGAAAAGCCGACGCAACTTGTCGTCACTCGTTGCCGATGTGTGCGGATAAGCTTCTTATCCATACAACCTCCCTGAAACATGGGCGAGCAAACCTAACTAGGCTAAGTCTCGGGCAACCTATATGGCCATTGGGACCCTAGCAACTGTAAGTCCTCGCCAAGAAAAGCTGGCCAGGCCATACCTGATCTTACGAGAAACATGGCGTGAACAAATCCTCAGTTCAAAAACTGAGCAAATGTCCTTGTTAAACCCAGCACACCACCAATGTCATCGAACGTAATTCAGAGACAAAGAAACTAAAGGGGGTGCGAGAGAAAGCGATAGAAAACGTCGAGAAGCGTTAAAACAGAAAGCGAGAGAAAACGTCGAGAAGCGTTAAAACAGACATAGGAAATAAAACTGAATTGATTAACTAAAGTCGAAAATACAACGATAACGATCAAACAAAGCAAAAGAAGTAGCATTACAATTATTCAAAATAAATTAACATCACATCTTTTTCTCTTGTTCCACAGCATCCCCGAGATTAACGTGGGCAAGGGAAATGCCTTAGGGGGATCGACCATGGACTTAGGACATTGGGTCCAGTAAAGAGGGAAGAGGGCTTTCCCTTCTTTCTGTGTGAATGCCGAGGGGTAAGAGGGATGAACAACGACCCGAAAGTACCGGCGGGCTAAGCAGGATTCGGAGCCAACTTGGAATGGAACAAACCGTTCTCGACCCGGTCGGGGCGCCAGAACAACCAAGTCGTGGGACCCTAGAGATCGGGAATCGACTTCAAAGAAAAGGGAAAAGAGGGCAAGGGAAGGCGCTACATCGACACTACTGCAGAGAATTTCGAAACACTTCAGATAGGTCCTGGCGTGGGGGTGAAGTTGACAAGGAGAAACATTGACATCACGCAGCACTTGTGTGAGAAATGGGGAGAAAGGGAGTTTAACGCCAAGATCAAGAAACAAATACTCGTATACGAAGAAGAAATGGGAGTACTTGGGGTTATTGGACGCGTGGTGTTGCCAGGGGCGGTCTTGGTCCCGGCATCCGGTGCTACAGAGACCGTCAGCCCTGCGAGCAAGGTCGGAAATAGAGTCGCTGGTGGAAAGCTCTGATGGCTGGTCAAGGATTCCTTGGTTAGGAGCATCCTGGACAGGGGAAGGAAGAGTGGCGAAGGTTTCCAAGCGATGAGCTTTGATTTCCTCCATAGAGGAAAGGGTCCCTGTCGAGGGCATCATAAAAAATGAAGAGAGAGGGGACGAAGAACTAACCGGAAGAAGGTTGTGTGAAGGGGAGCAAGAAGGGTCAGGGATTGCAGAGTCGTTGAAGGAAGCCGGTACGATAGCCAGGAGCAAGTATGAGGGCAGTTGGCAATAGATGGTGAATGACAGGGTAAGGGGGAATTTAAAAGTTAAGGTGAGTACCAATTGGGAAATCGAGCCCCATCGTGGCAAGATGAAATGATTACACTTGGGAACGGGAGCAACACATTAAATGAAAATTTGCAACGACTGAAGTTCATTGGTTTGAATTCAAATTGAAAGGCTTTATTATGTTTTGAAGGGACATATCAGAGATAATGGTTGAAATTTTACGGATTCGTTGGCTTTTTGTATTATTTCAGTACATTGCATGTGGCTCACACGCGTCAATCCATCATGGTCCATGGCGATCACTGCTGAAGAAGGGCGAGGGAGCCAAGCACTGTTGCCACGAGCCCACTTGTGGACTCATGGGGTCGAAGAAACTTGCTAAGAGAACCAAAAATTAGTCTTAGGCTCTAGTTGACAAGCCATGTTGGCAATTGATTTAAGTAATTAGGCTTTGGCATTAGTTAGTTTACTCATGATCGTCACCTCAGGTTTCTTCTTAAAGACACACTCAGCTCTCATGCTTCGAGCTCGCTGTCTTGTGGACTGGGCGAGATCCTAGGGTCCCTCGCCCAGGCGCGCCATCCCAGGGCAACGTGCAAGCCAAGATATTGGGCCTTCTCCCGGGAGGCCCAACTGGCCCATTAAGAGAAATTAGAGGTGCCAAGCCCATTCCCCAAATCTATAAATAGGAGACGGTTACCAATTGTAAAGGACTCTTAGCTTATTTGAGAAATAAAAGCTTGAAATTAAGTTACTTTCTCTCTCTAAGCGGTTACGCTCTAAACTCTCTATAGATTCTCATATCATGATCCTTTCACTATGGGTACCATACCTCATCTCTATGTTCTTGGATAGAACATTTGGTATTAAATACATAAGTAAAAACACTTGCACATGACAATGGTAGTGGCGTGGGTGAATAACAGGTGGAATAAACCCTGGAAATTAGTCAATATTTTGAGGCAGATTGATGCTTTGATTCCAATTGTAAATTGCCTGGAAATTAGGCATATCTTTCATGAAGCAAATTCATTTGTTAATCTCCTTGCTAAACAGGGTCTAATCACCCTAATACTTTGTATTTTCTGAACAGCTTTGTTGGTTGCTAGATTGCTAAATTCATCTGTTAATCCCCTTTTCTTTTCTTTCCATGCATTCAATAAAACTTTAGTTCTCTTAAAAAATGATCATCTACATTACCAAGTTGAACTTTTGCAATCAATACATTAAGCAATAATAAAATTGAAAACTTAAAAAAACTATACCTACTTTATTATTTATTATATTAATTACTACATTTGATTAATATTATTTTAATTTTTAAATTGAGAAGAAGTTTAAATAATAATGATAATACTTTTACATTAATAACAATATTAGATAGTCAACAATAATTTTTATATTTATAACTAATTGTACTATTTTCCAGTTTTTGTTTTAGAAAATAGAAATTTGATAAATTGCAGAATGGACAAAAGTACAAAGCCTAACTCCAAAAGGAGAAAAGACCCCAAACGAGGCTAAAATCAGACAAACAGCAACCGACCCCTCAAAAATCCACAGAGGAACAAAACCAACAAGCTCCAAGAACATGACCAGAGACATGAAACCCAAATAGAAACAGACGCAACTAAATCCAAACAAACCAAAACAAGAAAAAGGGGAAACCCAAAAGAACCACTGTTGGGAGGACCAAGAATGACTGTCAAAAAGACGAAACAAACACAACCAATTTCTTATACATTAAAGTTAACAATAATATTTTTTATTTTGATTACTAATCAAAAGTTGAGGAATGTTTACAAAATGACAACTAAAACTAATTATTATTTAGAATTCACACATAGCGGGATTTAAAACTCGGTATGTTAAAAGACACATTAGCTTCATGGTTCTTATTTTCGGTATAGTTTTTGAATAGATATATTCAACAAAACTTAAGTTCTCGAAATACACTTTGAATGTTACCAAAATTTTAAAAATTCGGTAGTACACACTAACATTGTCGAGTTTTAAATCCTAGTAACATGTTTGTGTTGTGTTTAAACATTAAGAAAACCTAAGTTCCTGAAACAACAACCCAAATAATACCATGAATTGAAAATCCAGTAGTTTACTTTCCGAACCTCCTACGTACCGAAATTTCAAATCCCCGGTAAATGACCAACACCAGACATCGCAGGTTTTAGAACCTAGTAATGTTCTTATAACATACTAGGATTTAGAACACAGTATGCAATCGTGTGCACACAATAATTGAGAAACAAAATACACAAGTAACTGACACACCGAGTTTTAGAATTCGGTAGTGTGAAAATCATGATAGTAACCTTGTTTCACAACAACCTTGTTCAAAAATATAAAGTGTTTCAAATATGCTTAAATTACAATGCATCTCCAAAAATTAGAACAATAAAATTGTCAAATACAAAAATATAGTTGTTCAATCATTTGTAATTTCTACATAATAACATATGACATGAATACATAGTCTATGAATTAAATCTCATTCCTCTCACACCCAAAATTCACAAATTCTTTTCAGGACTTGCTTCCATAATCAGATCTAGTGATTACAACAATAAAGTCCTTTTTTTGCCACATTTCAGGCCCAATAACTAAGGCATCACGAGATGCAAATATTTGTATCAGCAGAAACTATCAATTTTGCTCCCTATAAACATGAGACACTACAACTATAGTATTGAAACAAAATATTTACCTCATCGGTCATAATATAATTTGTGCAATCTGCATTTATATAAGGACGTTCAGAATTGGAGTGAGCATTGTAACGCCCCAATTTTTCAACTGAGGAGTCACATTAGTAACCTAACAAAGTCTAAGGACTATTTCGTAATCCTAAGAAAACACGATAATTTTTTCCTTTTCAAAACAACTAAACACAGTTGTAATACATAACATAGTCTTAATTAAACAACCCGTTCCCGACATATAATAATAGTGTCTTACAATATCATAAGCAAGTTTCCAAAATAAGTACGCTCACTTAGACAAGTGGCGAAGATAAGGTTTAAACAACAGAGTTTTCAGATGGAAAAAGAAACTCAGACACAGTCCTCCAAAAAGGGAGAAGCAACTGCTTCATCCACCATTATTCGACCGCCCACGGTCACGATCTTCAACTCGAAACAGCTAAGCTTCAGCGGAAGGCTCTCCATCGCCTAATAGCGTTAAGCGCCCAAACAACAAGTAGCAAATAGAAAGGGTTAACTCCATGCAATTACCATGTATAAAAGAGAAAATCATGCTATTCAAATTTAATTACCTAGCATGGTAAATAACCTAGCAACATAACTCAACTCATGTATCAACGACTTAACATAGATTAGCTCAGATAATAATAACCTCAACCATATAACATCAAATCAGATATCAATAAACCAATAATTAAAATCCAACAACATATAGGGGCAGGTGTTAGTTCCCTATAATGCAACTATATGTTGCTACCAAAATGGATCGATCAACAACGTCTCTCAAGACGGGACAATCACGCGGGACCACACCCACCTCATTGCCACTTAACGCCACTCCGGACGGGACAATCGCGTGGGACCACACCCACCTCATCGCCACTTTAGAACATCTCGAAAGATGGGACAATCCCGTGGGACCACACCCACCTCATTGCCACTTTATAATGCCTCGAAAGACGGGACAATCACGTGGGACCACACCCACCTCATCGCCACTTAAGGACCAAAGCCTATATGCCAAGTCAGTCAACAACAATGCCCAAACCAATGATTAATTCGGAGTAACCACATGTTATTCCTATTATCAACGAACATAACTCAATTAAATTGCATACCAACACAGTTCAATGACAGAAACCAGTAAACGGCCGAAGCCTCTCAGAAAACGGAGACACACGTCTCAATAAGTTCACTCGGCCGAAGCCTTCAGAAAACATTTGGCACAAGCCTCAGAAACAGTCAATATAAGCAAGCATACAACATTGCAAGCATAATAATCACAATCCAGTGCCAATCAATATAAACATCTTCATCTCAAACGCAGGCAGTGCGATAAAAACAGGCAAGACTCAAATGACGCTCTAAAACTGAGTTACCCTTACCTTCGTGAGTAGAAGTTGGGCATGGAAGTTGTGAACCTAGAACAAGGAAAACACATTCATCAACACAAGCTTCACTAGGAGTAACACGATCTACTAATACTAATCGAAAGCGTAAAGAAAGCCTCTAAAGCTTCAGAGTTCCTATTTAGGCACAAATTGACAACGGAGACTTCGTTCGCTAAAACGAGCATCACTCGAGCTACAGAACTCGGAATGACACGAAACCGGAGCCAAAATTTCAAAAATTGAAAGAGCTACGCAATGGCGCAGGTCATAGAGACCCAAAAATTAGTTTTGGACACGGTACCCTAGCAAATAGATTTCGGCCACTCTCAAAAATAGGGTTTTCGAACTTTTTCTTCGATCTAAATCGATTCCTAGGTATTCTTAGGCGATATCTAGGCCAGGGAAACTCTCAGAAAAATTATCGGGTCGAAAACTGTCGCAGGGGTATTTTGGTCAATATTTTTAGCTCGGAAACTCAAAATCAGAATTTCGAAAAACAAATTACATGGGGTCGACACCAACGGCGATTATGACGACTAATCCTACTAACACTAAGCTCAGTCGAGAGTTTTTGATTTAAAAAGCGGAACCTCAGCATAAAAATGGGTTTTTGAGCAGAATTGAAGTTCTGCGGCGATTCGACGAGATTCGGCGAAAAGTAATCCGCTAAACATGCTCAGGGGCATGTAGGGAATAAGTTTAGACACTAAAATCAAGTTATTTGGACAGTTTTACAAAAAGCTCAAAACTTTGAGCACAGAAAGACATAGAGAAAAGCGACAGAATTTACGATCAGAGGTAAGGAAAAACATCAGTACCTCGAGGCCTACGCGTAGCAACGAACTGTGGGACGATCAGGCAAGAATCGACAAAAATCACTTTTCCTCCTCTCCTCCTCCTTGCTCACGACCGTGTGTATGTGTTTTGTGATTTTTTTTTTTTTTCATTTTCAAGCTATTTATAGGTTTTGGAAAATGCGGAAAAATGAAAATTTCGCGATTCCGATTTTTCCTGCGCATTCCTCTGTGAATTCTAAGATAGGTTATGGCGCCAGAATTCCAAAACTCAAAAGAGGTTTCTTGGAATTAAATCAAACGATCCAAAGTCGGTGTAAATCGATTTTACCCGAAAAACTACTTTTTGCAGTTGATGTCGGATGAGAAAACTTCCTTCTGAAGAAAGATTAGAAACATCGAGAGAAATAAGTGTACGCGTGTGGAATCTTCGTTTGAAGCTCCGAATAGAAAAGTCTTCATCAACCGTTTATTCTAGGTTTCTTGAGCTATCAGGGTTTTGGTTTCAGCAAACCTCCGAGAATTAGAATCGGACGTTCGTACATTCCAGGGTTTTGTATCGAAACGCCTGTCATGGAAGGATTAAGAGAAGTTCTAACATTTCTCTGAAGATTTTTGGAATTAGTTTCCATCGTGTCTTTAAGTGTAAATTAGTCGTTTACTAACATTTTCTTCTTCATAATACTAATCCAAACATTAAACGAAAGTCAAGTTCCTCTCACGCTTACACAGAATCCTATGCGTGAGCTGGGAATCATTTATTTATTTAATTCTAAAATTTTGGGTCTTACAAGCATCTTCATGGCTTGTGTGTTCATCATTCGGAAGCATGTCAACTTCTAGAGAGAAAGGGTTCGGGTTTTCTTTCTACTTCCAGGAATTAGATGTCGGAATACTAAATTAACTTACAGAGAAATTAAAACTACATAAAATGTAGATCAGTTCTGCCAAACTTGCATTAGAACTTCTTCGATGAGGATAGGAGAAATGGTGGGAAGTGATGGCGAGAAAAATTTGTGGGGAATGATAGTTAGGGCAAATGGAGGAGAGTGTTGGTGAAGGAAAATGGTGAAGGAAAACTATGAAGGGAGAATGAGGGGCGTGTGTGATGCGAAATAGGTTGTGTTGTGTGTTTCATTGTCTCGGAGACAGGCACGACACATCATGCATGGGGCCTTTTGAGTATTTTGGAGTAATAAAAATATATAATTTAAAATCTCTCCTCAATTAAATTTTATACATTTAGAAAATTATTATAGTATATTATATCTTATATTATTATATTATTGTATACGTGTACAATATTATATATATATGGGAACAACCTTGTCAAACAACAATTTTGTGAGTATGATTTTCATACACTAGAAATGTAAAACAATTTTATGTTAATTCTTGATCATATTACGCCACATTGTCGTTTTGTTTTGGGTAATGGATAAATGTGTGTGGGGTCGGGTCAGCCCGTCAAGCCAAACACTAAACATTATTGAAATTTAATTATTATTCATCAATGATATAAAAAAACTGAAATTTTATTACAACAGTAAGATTTAGACCATCATGAAGATGGTAAATATGATGATGTGTGGTTGTATTGTTTAAAAAAATATTAAAGATAAATTGTGGCTGTGTATTTAAGTTAAATTGCAGCAACATAATTGGTATTATAATGAGATCATTATTTGAAAAATTAGGACATAATATAATATAGATAATGTTAGTATTCATTGTTGAGTAATTGTTCTTGAATTGTGAATTTTCAACTCGAGATTTGTTATAATTGTATATTATTTATTTTTTTATTTTAGTCTTAATTTTTTTTGTTCGAAAGAACAAATTGTATTGATATAAAAGAGAGGAGATAAACACGACGATATACACCCTCCTCAAAGGAGATTAAAAAAACAACGAATCACCTAAGAAACCTCAAAAAACCCCTAGAAAAAGACCTCAGCCAGGACATAAAAAACCACCCAAAAAGGCCCATAGGGAAAAACCAGCCCGCAAAGCCAAGCACGAAAGAAAACCCAAAAAAAAAATCGAGCCTACTAAACCCACCCAACAACACCAGAACTGCAGAAAGGAACCAAACAAACACAGACTCTACCCTCCTTTCGTAAAAGCTAAGAAGACCTCCCAGCCAAGATTTGAGCCGCGATCTGGCAATAGGTAATGACGTCTGGAAAATCGTACGTCAAGCCCAGGCGCTTTCCCATCAGGATGGTCCTTCCGGAGGAGTTAGTTTAGTCTTAGTTTTTTCAAAGTTGTGACTAATTCTTTCCATTTTTAAATGTTTTTAATTATTTTATTTTTTGTGGCAGCCAACCCAAAGATGGGTTGGACATGGACTTTCAATCGAAATACTAAAAGTAGGCTAGCTTGCCCAACCCACTTTTTGATGAACGACTTGCGATCCTACACTAGCCAACATCATCATACCACTTTTCCACCCCTAGGTATGTAATCATATTTAATACTCAAAAGGTGAGCTTTGTCACTCGAAGTAACTTTACCGAGTCAAGCATGATTGTCTCATAGGAAACTGCTCCATATTAAATATATAATTTTTAAATTTGGAGGAGAAACCTAAACAGATGAAAATTGGTTACTTGATGCGATAAATATGAAATAGAAAATTCAACGTACATGACTTTCATATGATGAAATAATATTTATTATAAAAATTAATACCGTTTATTAGAGTTTTAGTCAATCAAATATTTTTTTTCGAGAACAAAAAGTTTATTCATAGACAAAAAGAGTACAACCCGTCAAAGAAGGGACGAGGCAAAAGAAAATGCAAAAACCCAAACAAGGAAAGCACCCAACAAATAAAAAACTAGAAAAAACCCAAAAACACAAACACCCCGAAACCAACTGAAAGAACCCAAAAAGCCAAAAAAAAAAAGCCTAGACGGAGCAAAACCCCTACGGCATCACAGGCCCATTTACTCTAAGGAATTCTGCCAAACCATTAATGACCTCTTCATCGCTGCCGGGGAACTCCAAACCCGCATGTTTTCCTACCATCCAAACCTTCCTAGCGCGCGTGAAAAAAGGGCCCGAGGGAGGAGGAGGATCCGCCGGTGGAGGTACAGATACCGAATCCTCCTGGGCAGCTTTCTTTGGCCGACCTCTAGGCCTATGAGAAGACCCTGTCAAGCCACCCTTCTTCTTTGAAATCTTCCTCGGTCGACCACGAGGCCGGGGCCTCGGAGGGGAGAACTCTAGAATGGGATCCTCAACATTGATCTCATCACCCGACCAAGAACCTACCACCTCATTATTTTGATCTACAATTTCTTCCTCCACCTCATGCACATAACTAACAGCGCCACAAAACTCAATAGAAGCCGAGCTAGAGCCCTCCTCGAAGCAAGACGGCAGCGAAAACTGATCTTTAGAACCCAACGCTCCTACTTCAGAGAAAGGAGGAACAAGAGCACTATCTTCCTCTGAGCCCCTAGAGCTTAAGACAGTTGTAGAAGAGAGAGCAGAAGGTGCAGGGCCGCAGCAAGCCTCAGAAGAAGGAGGCAAAGCGCACAAACCATGCGCAAGAGAGGCAACCGACGAGCTTGATGCAAAAAAGCGAGAAAGATGATGCATCACGAGCTCATGAAACCAACCCCACCAATTTCTCCTAGTCCCTAGAGGAGCAGATAATTCAAACTTGAATTTTAAATTACCATAATCTAAAAAAACCAACCCTTGCCTATAATTAAGCCTAGTATTATGAATTGGCTGAGGGACAGGAGCATTAAAGCATTCTAAATTGTCATCATTGCTCAGTAAAGAAGAGAGATAAACGCTCGACAAACCCAAAGCCTGCGACCCATCTTCTCCAAACAACGGCAACTCTTCGGCTTCAACAGCACAAGTGGGAGAGCTATCGCACGCCGACGCAGCTTCCAGGCAAGACCTAGCCGCCACCTCTGGAAATAACAGAAAATCATCATCGCGAGAAGCCACCCAACCGAGACGCCCAGTTCAGGGAAGAGAACGCCATCGGAGAGCCTTTCCTCCGGCGAGCAGCAATCGCCCAAGCCAACACAACAAACATGACTGCGCAGTCCAACGACAAGAACTCCATTGAACGATCATCTGAGACTCCCTTCACCACGTCGCTCCAGGATCTTCAGGACAAAGAGCCACCCACTCTTTTCTGACGAAACTGAGAACGAGCAAGCTTCGTCGGAAACAGTCGCATCAGGAACAGAGGAAGCACTTCGAGCAACTTCTTTCTTCATGCCAAACGATTTTTCTGGTTTCACTGATAAATACGCACCACCCAATCAAACCCCGTCCAGGTTTTTCATGGCTATGATAGCATTTTCCTTGAGAGCATAGCGAACAAAGCCAAATCGAAACTTTCTTCCATGCTTCCTCTTACGTTGAAGGAAAACATTCGTCAGTTTCCCATGCTGCTGAAACAGGTCCCTAATCTGGAAGTAGTTCACAGAGCCTAAACAGGGTGTAACAAGGCCGAGAAAAGCCGCCAGCACCCCTAGCTTCCCTAAACGACCCAACCTCACGATCCTCATCTTCTTCAGCCTCCTCATCACCAGACGAGATGTCTCCAGCGTTGGGACCCAAACCTCCCTTAGAAGCTTGGGCTGAAGCAGACCTAGCAGAGCACATTATTGAAAAAGCAATGAGGATTATACCATTGAAGTCAATCAAATATTAAATGCGTTAATATATGAAAATAAGTTACTCTGCCAATTCACTCTCACAAGTGCACGAATGAAGAAACTTCATAAATTCAATATAAATTTAGAATAGTTTTGATTTTTGTGAAGTAGTTGAATTTTTAAGAACAAACAAGGGTCACCAACATGTGCCTTTCCACTTGTTGGGATAAGTGATTTGATCCAACTTTGGCCGAGGTTTTGATGAGAACAACAACACTGATAAAAGAATAAAATGATGACTTGAAGACTTTCATTTACATGCTTTAATAATTTTACATTTTTAGTCTTTGTTAATGAGTTGAATTGCATGAGAAACTACAATCGTCTTTCTCTTGGTATTTTCTATATATATATATATATATATATATATATATTTGATGGATCTACAATTCACCTTACTTGTTTTGAGACTACAACACCGGTAAAAACAACATATCAAATGGATAATGATGATCAGAGATCTACTTTATCCCCAACTTACTCCTCCATTGAAACCCCAAATTTCATTGGAGCAATCAACATAGAGTTCACTATTGATAAAGAATCTCTTAGAAAAGATTTCTATTACGAAGAATGGACTCCTCAAAGAGAATGGTTCTTCAAAAACTACCAAGGCCAAAATAGAAAAAATATCCAAGAGCGATTGAAGGCTTGCTGACTGTCTTCTCTAGTGTAAACCCTAGTCAGGAAGGTGTCTTTATACCATCTAAAGTCTCCTAGAGATTTACACTTAAGGTTGGATAATAAGTCGCCAGACCTATCTTTGATCAAGGAGGGGTCTCCTATGAAGTGTTGGACTATAGTGAAGATGAGAGTATTGACAACATCAGATGTATATTCTCCACCAATCTTCTTCCTTAGTTTGTTTGGATTGGACAAAGCTTTGGGTGGATAACCCAGATTGGTTTAGGGTGGATGACCCATTTTGATGTAAAGAAATATTCTTACCTCTGGATTTGCTGCTTCCCCTTCCTCTGGAGGAAGAGGTTCTGGAGGCCATATTAGCCTCTTCCTTGTAGATATTCACGGGTGAGATAGTCAGGGAAAGAGTTTGTTGAGCCTTTGATATATTCTATGTCAAAATCGAAAACACTTAAAATAGCTTGCCATCTAGCAAAAATTTGTTTTGAAGCTAAATTTTTAACATCTTTTTGTAATATATCCTTGGCAGATTTACAATCTACGCGGACTAGAAACTTTTGATTTATCAAATCAGATTGAAATTTTGAGATGGATAAAACAATTGCTAAAACTTCTTTTTTGACAGTAGAATAATTCTGCTGAGCAGGGTTCCAGTGTTTTGAAGTAAAAGTAATAATTTGTTCTTTGTCTAAAATTCTTTGTTTCAAGATACCTCCAAAGCCAATATCAGAAGCATCAGTTTCAACAATTTTAAAAGCTTGGGGATTGGGTAAATAAAGACAAGGAAGACTTTTGACTTGAGCCTTTATTTGTTTGACAACATTGGTATGGATATCCGACCATGGAGGAGGATCCTTCTTGAGTCTATCATGAAGGGGCTTTATGAGGTTGCTGATCTGTGGGCAGAAATCAGCAACGTAATTGAGGCAACCCAAAAACCTTTGTAATTGAGCTTTATTAATAATTTGATCAGGGAATTTGTCTGTAAATTCAATGGCACGATTGATAGGAATTATAGTTCCTTGGTGGATATTGTGTCCAAGGAATCTGATTCTGGTTTGGAAGAGACTAATGGGGAAGTAGCTCAGTCTGGCTGCATCCTACTGTGAACAATTTGGATTTGGAGTTCGTTGTGAAAATAAAGACAAACCTAAACCTAGGCATGATCTTCCCAAACCTCAGCATAGAAGAAGACCTAGACAAACCTACAACAATAGGAAGCCTAAACCTAATTCTAAAACTACTCAACCTAGTGAAAAGCCTTATGCGAATAATAACAATTCTCGCAATAAAACCATTACCTGCTATAACTGTGGCAAGTCTGGTCATTATAGCAAGTACTGTAGGCTCAAAGGAAAGATTTCTGAACTTAAACTTGACCCTGAATTAGAAGACAAACTCAACAATCTCCTTTTTCAATCTTCTCATGAGGAAGAATCACATTCTCCTAATTCAGACAAATCTGAAGACCTTAAAAACATCCAGGATGATGATTGGTCCCAATCTTCCTCTTCTATTAATGTCCTAACCAATGAGCAAGATTTGCTCTTTACAGCAATTAATGCCATTCCTGACCTAGAAGAGAAAAGGAAATATCTTGAGAAACTCAAATCTACCTTAGAAAGCAAACCTCCAAAGGGTCCTCTCACCACCAATAAATTTAATCTTAGAGAAACTTTTAAGAGGCTTGAGAGATCCAGTATTAAGCATGTTACCATCCAAGATCTCCAATCGGAGGTCAACAACTTAAAAATTAAAGTCAAAAGTCTGAAGCAACAATAGGCCAGTCAGCAACTCATCTTAGATAGTTGGATTGAAGAAAAATCGTATGAAGATGATTCTTTAAACCACAGACCTTCAACATCTAAATTACCTAAAGATGATGATAACAATTCTCCTGAAAATGATATTGAAGATTTCTTGCAAATAATTAATACTGTTACAATCCAAAAGTTCTATATTGATGTCAAAATCATCATAGGAGATTTTAGCTTTAAAATTGCAGCTCTTTTTTACACTGGGGCTGATTCCAGCTGCATTTTAGAAGGACTTGTCCCCACTAAATATTTTGAAAAAACTACTGAAAAGCTCAGTGCTGCTGAAGGTTCTAAGCATATTATCAGATATAAAATCTCTTCGGCTATCATTCAAAATGAAAACCTTGAAATAGAGACATCTTTCTTGCTTGTCAAAAATCTGAGTAGCAGGGTAATTATTGGAACACCCTTCATAAAAAAACTCTTCCCTTATATGACAACTAAAGATGGCATTACTGTCCAACATCTAGGACAACCTATTACTTTCAAATTCTCCAAACCTCCGATTATCAAGAATTTAAATGTCATCTCATATAAAGAAAGACAGATTGAAAAAGATTTCAATGATAGAAAAATTCCCACCAAGGCTAGGCCAATCCAAATGAACGAAGAACTTCTTCAATTTTGTCACAAGGAAATCAATGATCTATTAAGCGAAAAATTAATCTGCAAAAGAAAGAGTCCATAGTCTTGTTCAGCTTTTTATGTTAACAAGCAAGCTGAAATAGAAAGAGGAACTCCCAGACTTGTCATTAATTACAAACCACTTAATCAAGCCCTCGGTTGGAATAGGTACCATATCCCTAACAAAAAGGATCTTCTTGCAAGACTACATGATGCTAAAATCTTTTCTAAGTTTGACACGAAATCCGAATTTTGGCAAATTCAAATCAAAGAAGAAGATAGGTATAAAACCGCTTTTACTGTCCCTTTTGGACAATATGAGTGGAATGTTATGCCATTCAGATTAAAAAACGCCCCTTTCGAATTTCAGAAGATCATGAATGATATTTTTAATCCTTATTCAAAATTTACAATTGTCTACATTGATGATGTTCTGGTCTTCTCCCATTCCATTGATCAACATTTCAAACATATCAGCATTTTCATTTCCATTATCAAGAAAAATGGTCTTGCTGTTTCTAGATCAAAGATTAGTCTCTTCCAAACCAGAATCAGATTCCTTGGACACAATATCCACCAAGGAACTATAATTCCTATCAATCGTGCCATTGAATTTACAGACAAATTCCCTGATCAAATTATTGATAAAACTCAATTACAAAGGTTTTTGGGTTGCCTCAATTACGTTGCTGATTTCTGCCCACAGATCAGCAACCTCATAAAGCCCCTTCATGATAGACTCAAGAAGGATCCTCCTCTATGGTCGGATATCCATACCAATGTTGTCAAACAAATAAAGGCTCAAGTCAAAAGTCTTCCTTGTCTTTATTTACCCAATCCCCAAGCTTTTAAAATTGTTGAAACTGATGCTTCTGATATTGGCTTTGGAGGTATCTTGAAACAAAGAATTTTAGACAAAGAACAAATTATTACTTTTACTTCAAAACACTGGAACCCTGCTCAGCAGAATTATTCTACTGTCAAAAAAGAAGTTTTAGCAATTGTTTTATCCATCTCAAAATTTCAATCGGATTTGATAAATCAAAAGTTTCTAGTCCGCGTAGATTGTAAATCTGCCAAGGATATATTACAAAAAGATGTTAAAAATTTAGCTTCAAATTTTTTTTTTTGCTAGATGGCAAGCTATTTTAAGTGTTTTTGATTTTGACATAGAATATATCAAAGGCTCAGCAAACTCTCTCCCTGACTATCTCACTCGTGAATATCTACAGGGAAGAGGCTAATATGGCCACCAGAACCTCTTCCTCCAGAGGAAGGGGAAGCAGCAAATCCAGAGGTAAGAATATTTCTTTACATCAAAATTGGTCATCCACCCTAAACCAATCTGGGTTATCCACCCAAAGCTTTGTCCAATCCAAACAAACTAAGGAAGACTATGCTTTCCCAATCCAAACCCTTCAGGCCTTCCAAGAACAAGGTCTAACCACACTTCCAAAAAAGACTTGGGCTAGCATTGCAGATGATGATAGTTACCAAGACCTACCATCACTCCAAACAATAATCCAAACCCAGAAATCCCAAGTCATTCAAGCCAATCCCAAACCAATCCAATCAACCCTTCCCAAGCTTTCAGACGCCACGTAAGCTTCTTCCGTTAAAAAATTGACGGTTGGACCAACGTTGTTCACGAAGTGTTAGGTGAGGGACGATTTTTGTAATTAAATTAGGTGAGGGACCAAAATCGTGGCTTTTGTAAATGTCAGGGACCAAAGTTGCAATTAAGCCAAAAACCAATTTCCAAATTTGTCATGTTAATCGAACCAGAGTATTGGGACCAAACTAGTGGTGAGCTCGTAGCCGATAAAACTGCTTCAAAAGTTTTTCCGACATCAAGCCACCTTGAACCAATCAGCCACAACAAAACCCAAAACTTCTATGAGTTTATTCTTGTAGATACAGATAGTGTGGCAATCAAACACTTTAGGGACAAAAATGATGAATCCCTAATAACCCATTCAACTTTCCAAATCATGAGAGTTCTTAAACCTTCAGACTTTGCTAGCAATCCCAACAAAACCAAGAAATTCTCCAAGAACTTTGACCCAATAGGTTTTAATTATTGGGACTATGTCAGAGCATGGGAAATACCATCCTCGGCTTCCAAAATAAGAATCTCAAACATTCATGGCTTATCTATTTCAAGAAAGCCACCAATTACTCTTTTCCAAATTGGTTCCACTCTTGGTGGGATTTCTTTGGACCTACAAAAGATATTTTTCCCCTGAAGTACTGGAGGGATTCAAAATTTTTCAAAAAATTGGAATAAAGATTTAAACAACTATCCGGTTAGTTTAAATTTTTTATACAATCTTTTCGCTGTCTTGGATTTTTGCATGGCAGTACTTCATTAAAACCAAAAATATTCCTAAGCTCCACAAGCAAACCTCAATCAAATGGTGGAAAACCTTTGATGCTTCGATGGTTTCAAAAGAAAATACTGATCTTTGCTTCAGAACAAATCAGAAATATCTGAATCATGCAAGTCCTCAATCTTGCCTCCTGCTCAACCAGAAGGCTCACATCACTGCAGCACTCGCAGGTGCCTCTTCAGAGGAAGGTCTATTGAAAAGCCTCCAAGTTTCCCTTCAAATACTACAAAATAATTCAAAAGACAATCAAACATCTTCTTCAAAGGACCCTTTGCAGAAAAAAGAAAAGCATCGGATACCCTCTCAATCAGAATCTGACGCCAGTTTTGTCCCAGACAGCCTGGAAGACAGTGAAGAAGATCTCCTTTGATTTTCATCTCAATAATTGTACTTTTAACTGTAGCAAAGTTGACCTTTTTTACTGTAGCAAAGTTGACTTTTCACTGTAGTTAGTACCGAACAGTTCCTGTCGATAACCGGAACTATTCAAACAGTGTTTGTATTTTTCCTATAAATAGAGAACCCTTCTTATGTTAGAGGGCACACTTTAGACGGAGAGAGATAGTCAGATCCTAGAGAGATAAACTGTAAGTCTTAACTCTTCTTGCTTTCTCTTTTCAATTCGTTTCAGTTTTTCAATCTGTTTCTGTAATTTCAAGTACTTTTCAGTTTTCAATAATATCAATCTTCTGCAATCTTGTTTAATGGACGGCTAAGCCTCCTGCTTTATTTTATTCTGTCAATGGAAGGCTGAGCCTCCTTTTAATTTATTTACTTACTGCGCTTTTTATTATTCCAGTCAATCTTTATATTCTGCAGTCTAGCTGCATTCTACTTCTCTTACTAGCTTTAATTCTAACCCCTTAAATCTGCTTCCGAACCCCTCTTGGTATCAGAGCCTGATGGGGAAGTAGGAATATGATGAGTAACTTGGATATAAGTTGTTTATCTTCTTTGTTCTTACATGTTTAAGCTGGAAAGAACCGGGATCTATACTATGAGTACACTTTGGGACTTAAGTACTGTTTCGATTTAGAATTTTTATCTATAGCGGAGGCATTTGTCTGTAAGCCCCGTTTGTTGTGGGCTTCTCTGTCTTTTTGGCCATACTATAGATAAAATTTGACAGATCTGAACAATATTTATTTCCTCCGTTTAAACACTTGTTTTTGAGTGGCTTTAGTATGATCTTGTCTTTATTTCCAGCCTAAGAATTAAGAACAACCCAGAACATAACTTATAATTCCAATTTAATTAACTATTTTTATGAAACCAAGTGATGGCGATGATATTAATGGGTAAGGAAGATTTGTCTTTCATTATGCTACGCTCCTTCTCCAAGCTTTCTTTCAAATCTTCCCAACCCTCCTCATCTTCTCTCAATGAAAATGAATCTCATAATCATTCAAAGAAGAAATTCATTTTGAAGACATTAATCAGGATCTTGATAATTGGGAAATTCCAAGAATATCTCATAACGAGATCTACAAACCAAATGGATCCTTTTTCAAAAAATCAAATTACGTCATTAGAACTGTAGAACAAAAATACAAAATTCAAAAAGAAGAAATTCATCTGCTCTCTGAGAAAAGCATCAGAGAACATATCCTCAAAGGTTTTAACTACCTGCACATAGGTAGTGTTCAAATTGGTATGAAACCTCTTACTAGAGGTTCACTAGACGTCGTCGTTCTTCTATGTCTAAGAGATACTAGACATAACAATTTTCACGACTCTCTCTTAGGAACTATTGAATCTAGCTTGAGTCATGGACCAATCTTCTTCAACTGTTACCCGGACTTAACAGTAAGTCTGGATGACAAGAACATTCTTGATGTTCTATTCCTTAACATCAAGCTTCATGGATATGATATGAAGGAAGGATCTATCCCAATGACCTTAATCTACAGAGTTCAGTATAAGGTTATGAACTCAATCAAATCTTATTTCCTTAAAACAGGTTGTGAAAAGTCTGGAGAAACCACTTTGTTTCTCACTGATAATAAAAAAGCTAATATTATCGTCCCAAAAACTATTCAATGGAATGATATCACTCTACCAGAGAAATGGTCAATATAAAGAGCTACACCGGCTCAACCTATTGTCACCCCTGACTTCCGTGATGTTATCCAACACCAAACTGGGCAGGTTGATTTAGTCTTTGATAGGAGAAACTCCTTTTCCCTACCTAGATCGATCAGAACTAAAGAAGACTTTAGATCTACTATGTCTAGAAGATATATTTCCATGTCTCGGACCAATTCCATCAGTAGAGCTCAACCTGAACCCTCCCATGATGGATCTACAATCCACCTTACTGGTTTTGAGACTACAACACCGGTAAAAACAACATACCAAATGGATAATGATGACCAGAGATCTACTTTATCCCCAATTTACTCCTCCATTGAAACCCCAAATTTCATTGGAGCAATCAACATAGAGTTCACTATTGATAAAGAATCTCTTAGAAAAGATTTCTATTCCGAGGAATGGACTCCTCAAAGAGAATGGTTCTTCAAAAACTACCAAGGCCAAAATAGAAAAAATATCTAAGAGCGATTCTATAGGTTTCTTGAACTTCTCCAACCAAATATCCCTTTTTTCAACTGGTTCCATGCTTATACCATCAAAAAAGGGATTAATTACCCTTATCAAGTCGATGTCATAACCTGGCAACTAAGCGATGGAAAAACAATACAATCGGATGTACCTCCCAAGGCACCTTTTGTGGTTAAAAATGCCCAAAACCTTCGTGTCTTAGCATCCCCGTTCAAAACGAAAAGTGAGGAAGCAGTTACATGGAAGGATATCAAAGATATCATGGAACAGGCCAACTACACAAACAAATACCTTCAACAATTAGGTGATGAGGCATATTTCCAACTTTTGAACAAAGGAAAGGTTAAGATGGAAACTCCCTCTACCTCAGGAATTCAAAAACAAAATCACAAAGAAAAACCCTTGTTTAAACCTTACCAATTAACGAAAGGTTCTAAACTAAATCTCCAAAATACCCAAGCCGGAAAAGATGCAGATAACAAGCTTCTTCGCAAGGTAGTTGAACAACTCAAACTTCTCAATACTGTTGTCCAAGATACACCACTAACACCAGAAGCATCTGTAAATAACATTGAGGAAGTAAATTCAACAGGATCTGTTGAAGATTCACCTAAAATCAGTCCTGTCATGCACAATCCAGGAAACAATTGGAGAAAAGGAACCAAACTCTATTACAATAGGGCTACTGCTCCTGACTTATTATTAGAAGAAAAGGATTCTTCTAATTTTAAGAGCTTCAGTGCCAACAATATCTATGAATGGAACATAGACGGTGAAAATGAATATGGGATCACCAAAATCCTCCAAAATATGACAATGGTTGCTACAACATACTCCACTTCAAACAACTGTCCAGAAACCTTAATTGTAGAAATCCTCGTAGCAGGATTCTGCGGTCAACTCAAATGATGGTGGGATAACTATCTCACTGACGATGAAAGACTCCAAATTCTGTCAGCCATCAAACAAGATGATGAGGATAACCCCATCAGGGGAGAAGGTGGAGAATATACATCTGATGCTGTCAATACTCTCATCTTCACTATAGCCCAACACTTCATAGGAGACCCCTCCTTGATCAAAGATAGGTCTGGCGACTTATTATCCAACCTTAAGTGTAAATCTCTAGGAGACTTTAGATGGTATAAAGACACCTTCCTGACTAGGGTTTACACTAGAGAAGACAGTCAGTAAGCCTTCTGGAAAGAAAAGTTCCTTGTAGGTCTTCCCAAATCCTTAGGCGACAAGGTAAGGGAAAAACTTAGGAGTCAACATCCATGCGAAGAAATCCCTTACCAAACCTTAAGTTATGGTCAGCTTATAGCTATAATCCAAAAAGTTGCTCTTAAAATTTGCCAAGATGACAAAATCCAGCAGCAACACTCAAAAGAAAAGGCCCAAAATAGAAGGGATTTAGGAACCTTATGTGAACAATTTGGATTTGGAGTTCGTTGTGAAAATAAAGACAAACCTAAACCAGACTCTTAGGAATTAAGTACTCTTAATTATCGAGGACTTGCATGATTCAGATATTTCTGATTTGTTCTGAACCAAAGATCAATATTTTCTTTTGAAACCATCGAAGCATCAAAGGTTTTCCACCATTTGATTGAGGTTTGCTTGTGGAGCTCAGGAATATTTTTGGTTTTAATGAAGTACTGCCATGCAAAAATCCAAGACAGCGAAAAGATTGTATAAAAATTTAAACTAACCGGATAGTTGTTTAAATCTTTATTCCAATTTTTTGAAAAAAGTTTGAATCCCTACAGTACTTCGGGGAGAAAAATATCTTTTGTAGGTCCAAAGAAATCCCACCAAGAGTGGAACCAATTTGGAAAAGAGTAATTGGTGGCTTTCTTGAAATAGATAAGCCAGGAATGTTTGAGATTCTTATTTTGGAAGTCGAGGATGGTATTTTCCCAGGCTCTGACATAGTCCCAATAATTAAAACCTATTGGGTCAAAGTTCTTGGAGAATTTCTTGGTTTTGTTGGGAATGCTACCAAAGTCTGAAGGTTTAAGAACTCTCATGATTTGGAAAGTTGAATGGGTTATTAGGGATTCATCATTTTTGTCCCTAAAGTGTTTGATTGCCACTTTAGAATTAAATCCCTTCAATCCAGACTGAGGACTATGCCTTCCCAATCCAAACCCTTCAGGCCTTCCAAGAATAAGGTCTAACCACACTTCCAAAAAAGACTTGGGCTAGCATTGCAGATGATGATAGTTACCAAGACCTACCATCACTCTAAACAATAATCCAAACCCAGAAATCCCAAGTCATTCAAGCCAATCCCAAACCAATCCAATCAACCCTTCCCAGACAAGAATATCTCAAAAAACCAATTTCCAAATTTGTCATGTTAATCGAACCAGAGTATTGGGACCAAACTAGTGGTGAGCTCGTAGCCGATAAAACTGCTTCAAAAGTTTTTCCGACATCAAGCCACCTTGAACCAATCAGCCACAACAAAACCCAAAATTTCTATGAGTTTATTCTTGTAGATACAGATAGTGTGGCAATCAAACACTTTAGGGACTAAAATGATGAATCCCTAATAACCCATTCAACTTTCCAAATCATGAGAGTTCTTAAACCTTCAGACTTTGGTAGCAATCCCAACAAAACCAAGAAATTCTCCAAGAACTTTGACCTAATAGGTTTTAATTATTAGGACTATGTCAGAGCCTGGGAAAATACCATCCTCGGCTTCCAAAATAAGAATCTCAAACATTCCTGGCTTATCTATTTCAAACGATTTAGATAACCCCTTAAACAATCTCAACAATCTTCTTTTTCAATCTTCTGATGAGGAAGAATCACATTCTCCTAATTCAGACAAATATGAAGACCTTAATCACATCCAGGATGATGATTGGTCCCAATCTTCCTCTTCTATTAATGTCCTAACCAATGAGCAAGATTTGCTCTGTACAACATTTAATGTCATTCCTGACCCAGAAGAGAAAAGGAAATATCTTGAGAAACTCAAATCTACCTTAGAAAGCAAACCTCCAAAGGGTCCTCTCACCACCAATAAATTTAATCTTAGAGAAACTTTTAAGAGGCTTGAGAGATCCAGTATTAAGCCTGTTACCATCCAAGATCTCCAATCGGAGGTCAACAACTTAAAAATTGAAGTCAAAAGTCTGAAGCAACAACAAGCCAGTCAGCAACTCATCTAATGTTATTTACAGATGCTTATGGTGTTAGTGGTGTATCTTGGACAACAGTATTGAGAAGTTTGAGTTGTTCAACTACCTTGCGAAGAAGCTTGTTATCTGCATCTTTTCCGGCTTGGGTATTTTGGAGATTTAGTCTAGAACCTTTCGTTAATTGGTAAGGTTTAAACAAGGGTTTTTCTTTGTGATTTTCATTTTGAATTCCTGAGGTAGAGGGAGTTTCCATCTTAACCTTTCCTTTGTTCAAAAGTTGGAAATAGGCCTCATCACCTAATTGTTGAAGGTATTTGTTTGTTTAGTTGGCCTGTTCCATGATATCAGAACCGGGATCTATACTATGAGTACACTTTGGGACTTAAGTACTGTTTCGATTTAGAATTTTTATCTATAGCGGAGGCATTTGTCTGTAAGCCCCGTTTGTTGTGGGCTTCTCTGTCTTTTTGGCCATACTATAGATAAAATTTGACAGATCTGAACAATATTTATTTCCTCCGTTTAAACACTTGTTTTTGAGTGGCTTTAGTATGATCTTGTCTTTATTTCCAGCCTAAGAATTAAGAACAACCCAGAACATAACTTATAATTCCAATTTAATTATCTATTTCTATGAAACCAAGTGATGGCGATGATATTAATGGGTAAGGAAGATTTGTCTTTCATTATGCTACGCTCCTTCTCCAAGATTTCTTTCAAATCTTCCCAACCTTCCTCATCTTCGCTCAACGAAAATGAATCTCATAATCATTCAAAGAAAATCTTCAAAGAAGAAATTCATTTTGAAGACATTAATCAGGATCTTGATAATTGGGAAATTCCAAGAATATCTCATAACGAGATCTACAAACCAAATGAATCATTTTTCAAAAAATCAAATTACGTCATTAGAACTGTAGAACAAAAATACAAAATTCAAAAAGAGGATGAAGAAATTCATCTGCTCTCTGAGAAAAGCATCAGAGAACATATCCTCAAAGGTTTTAATTATCTGCACATAGGTAGTGTTCAAATTGGTATGAAACCTCTTACTAGAGGTTCACTAGACGTCGCCGTTCTTCTATGTCTAAGAGATACTAGTCATAACAATATTTACGACTCTCTCTTAGGAACTATTGAATCTAGGTTGAGTCATGAACCAATCTTCTTCAACTGTTACCCGGACTTAACAGTAAGTCTGGATGACAAGAACATTATATATATATATATATTCAATATATATATATATATTCATATATTATTATTATTATTATTATTATTATTATTATTATTATTATTATTTGGACAACCTCATTAAACAACACTTTTATAAGTAGCACTATGGATGTGAGGCGTGATAATTGGTTACCACTTAGATGTCCTCTTATTTATAGTGAGGATCGTTTGACTTAATTGAATATAAAAATTGTGTCTGATTTATCGGTAAATTATGGTAGAGATTGGAACATGCAATTAATTGAGCATGCTTTTTTGTCCTAACACTGCTTTACAGATTTTCTCCCTCCCACTGTCAATTCATGGAGGGGTAGCTCATTTTATGCATTGGCCACGTACTTTGGATGCTGTGTTCACCTCGAAGCTAGGCTATTATTTTATCAGGGAACTTGCAGCGAGGTCTATGATGTCAGTATCCTGTTGTGTATATGTGGCATGAACAACTACATAATTTGCTTGATGTGAATTCCATGAGAATCTACTTGTTATTAATATTGATTTGATGAATTCTTAAGCATAGTTAATAAGACTTATGCTTGTGGAAATTTGGAATGACTTGTGAATATTCTCACTTGATTACTGGATTTGAAATTTTTGACTTGTTGACTAACGTGGCATATAGGGCTTGAACCTAAGTGACAGTTAAGTAGTTTTCGTTCCACATGACAGTCCCGTTTTTCGAGGCGTTATTAAGTGGGAATTCAGTGGTTTTCATTCCACGTGACTGTCCCGTCCTACGAGACGCCAAAGTCGTACTTCAGTGGTTTTCGTTCCACATGACTGTCCCGTCTTATGAGGCGTTATTAAGTGACAGTTCAGTGGTTTTCGTTCCACATGACAGTTCCGTCTTTCAAGGTGTTAAAAGTGGCAGTTCTGTTGTTTTCGTTCCACGTTACTGTCCCGTCTTTCGAGACGCCATAGTGGCAGTTTTGTGGTTTTCGTTCCACGTGATTGTCTCGTCTTTATCTGATTTGATTTTATGTTGTTGACTTTATTGATATCTGATTTAATGCTATGTTGCTGATTTTGTTGATATCTGATTTGGTTCCATGTTGTTAGTTGTGTTGATATATTATTTATTCTATGTTATTGGATGTGTTGTCATATATTTTGAATTAAGTTGTTAGCTTATTCACCAGGTCGTGTTTCTAAATTCGAATAGCATGTTTTTCCGTTTTATGTGAAGTGATTGTATGAAGTTAACCCTTTCTGTTGTGCTACTTGTTGTTTGAGTGCTTAACGCTATTAAACGATGGAGAACCTTCGATGTAGCTTATGCTATGTACGAGTCGGAGATGAGGACTTGAAGAACAACAGAAGACTAGAAGGGTGGAGTTGGGTGTAAGGCTAGGGCCTTGGGATAAAGAGCTTATGAATTTATATTTGAGGTTTCGGGTAGGTTCCGGTACATTGCTTTCATGCGGTTCCCCAATGTGGAAATTGTAGGGAGTATATCGGATTTATGGTGTCATTGCATAATAAATTCTTTGTTGAATCTGACTCTATTTGTTAGGTTCTGTATGTTGTATTCTTCCGTCCTTACCTACGGGTACTTGCCTTGTTCAAGGCTGGAAGTAAATCTCTCTGTAGTTGAGAGTATGCGTGACATGTATTAGAAATACTTTGAAAAGAAAAAAAATATATACTCGCTTTATGAATCCTTTTGGGAATCATTACATATTTACTTTAGCAGGTTACTATTGTGACCCCTGAAAGTCGTGGCGTTATAATGACGGGTTGGTCCTTGCAGCAGCAGCGAAGCTTGTGCAGCGTCCCTCTTCGACGTTGGTGGCGGAAGCTCTTGCTCTCCATTAGTCACTTGGTTTGGTGATTCATTTCGGGTTCAGGCGGGTTTGCTTTGAGACCGACTGTCTCAAACTACCATTCTTGATGATTGTTTTCGCTTTTATCGTTCGTTTGATTTTATTTCTGTTGTTTGTATTCGCCGTAATGGCAATGTTATCGCAGACTTTTTGGCCAGAAATGTTTTCTCCTACACTGGTAGTGTGTGGATAGAGAAGGTTCCTCCTGAGGAAGGCTCTCTTGTAATAGCGAATATTTTTGCTTGTATGCCCTTTGCTTAATATTTATGTTCTGTTTCAAAAAAAAATATACATATATATATATATATATGTATAAAAAAGTAGCACTATTAATGTAAAATAGTCTTACGTTAACACTCAATTATATAATGTAAAGCTGTGTAACTTATATTATTGTGAGGTTGTTATTTTGTAAAGTGTGGACATGAGGGATTATTGGTAAAGTTCATGTTGATTGTTGAGTGGTTATGCTTAAAGTGTGAATTTACACCTTGTAAGCTGTGATGATTGTTTATTATTGATTTTTTTAGTTTTATTTTGAACTTTTTTGAAGTTGTGAATAACGTTTTTCGTTTTTTAAATTTTTTCTAATTATTTGTTATTTTATGGTGCGACAACCCACTAAAGTATTAGTTGGACTGAGACTTTCAACTCAAATACCAAAATTGGCTAGCCAACCTAACCAAATTTTTGATGGGATAATGGCGGTCCTAGACTGGCCAAGTCAATTGGTCCACTTTGCCACCCCTAATTAAGTATGGACTATGGAGTAGCAATAAATATTCATGGGGTGAGCTTTTCCCATTATAACTCTACCTGGATCAAGCAAAATTGTCTCAAAGAAAAAGACTTAAGATAAAAAATAATCAATTGGAGAAGAGACATAAGTAGATGAAAATAAGTTACTTAGTGCAATAAATATGGAATTGAAAATTCTACACTCTTAACTTTTAAATGATACAATGAATATTTCACTATAAATTTTGATAACGTCTATTGGAGCTTTAGTTAATCTAATATTAAATGTGTTGCTAACTTGGGTTGGCAAAACTGTCATAGGTTCCTAGTTTAACTCTCATGTCCACATAGGCCGAGGGTTCGAATCCCTCTACCTCAATTAAAATTCTAGTCGATGAGAAACCCCCCTCAAAGAGATCCCCTGACATTCCTACCTAGGAGTGAGCCTCTGTGTTCTTATAAAACTTTGTTTGATCAAAAGATTTTTTTTAAAGATCTTTTTGAAAATATTTAGTTCAGCGGATAAAAGAATAGAATAGAAAGCGATAAAGACAACATCGTTTTATCCTGGTTCACCCCTAAACAATAGGGCTACGTCCAGTCCTTGGCTAACCCAAAATTTCACTATGCAAGTATCAAGGACTTCTCTTACAAGTATTCATAAGGACTTCTACTACAAGTATTCTCAAGAACTTCTCCCACAAATATTTTCAACGACTTCTCCTACAAGTATTCACAAGGACTTCTCCTAAAATATCTTTTTCAAGATGGTTTTCTTCTACAAGAGTCTCTTCTTACAAGAGTGATACTAGAGACTTTCAAGCTCAGGAATTTGGTATAACATTTGACTCTGAGGATATAATTTATGTTCTAATTTTAGAGATAGTAAGGTGTGGTAGCTAAAGAAAAATCGGTTTGCTAACAAAGGGGGGTTGTGCTGCTTGTGTAACATGCATGCGGAGTCAACAAAGCATTTAGTTTTACAATGCGTGTTAATGTGACCCTATGGTGCTCCGTAATGGATCATGAGGGCGTCTTGTGGGTGGTCCCGAGGAACTTGGATGAGTTCCTGCTAAGTTGGGAACCTACGCGACTAAAAACATACTCCCTCTGTTCCTATTTATCTGTTCAGGAAGAGAAGGTTCACACAAATTAAGGAAAGCAATTAATTGTGTTGATTTTCATAAAAGTATTATTTGTTTTCCTATATCACCTTTTAGATTGTATTTTATCTTTCTTCATTTATTGTTTCTGGAATGACATTTCTTGGAAAAACATCAATTAATGCTCTCTTGAAACTCTAAGTGGACAGATATATAGGAATACAATTTTTTCTTCAAAGTGAACAGTTAATAAGGAACGTAGGGAGTATAAGATTTCGTGGAGATTAATTCCTTTTGCTTTATGTTAGTCCGTTTGGTTAGCTAGAAATGGTGTTTTTTTCCATCAAAAGCCTTTTTGTGCAGGTTTGGTTTGGGATATTCACTTGGATATGATTTTTTGATGGGTGAAGATTTGGTGGAAGGAGTGTCCATACAATATGGATCAATTAGTGAAAGAATTTAATTGTGTCAAAGTATCAGGCAATAAGCTAGTGCGTAAGCATCTAGGTTAGACTCTGTAATATCCCAAATTTACTTAACTATGATTTAGAGTATTGATTAATTATACAAATATATATAATTAACGATAAACGTAACAAAGTTAAATTAAAAAATGCTTACAATTATAGGAATTTTGAAATAAAAAAAATACTTAGAAAAGTCTTTGCCTAGATGTCGGTCACTAGTGGGAAATTATATAGTGAAAAAGAAGCTAAACCAATATCCTTAATAGAATTATTGATTCAAAATTTTAAAATAAATATACGGGATAAATGGTTAAAGGTTGGGATATACGGATAAGGATGCGAGTAATGATATGTACACACCTCATTTTCTAAACACTTCATTTCCACCTATTTTTATTTTTATTTCTTTCCTCTTATTATCTATCACATCTCATACTTTCTCTCTCTTACTTTTTTTCTTTTTCCTATCTCTTTCTTTATTCCACCCCTTTCCACCTCTCTCTTAGAGGTGTGAAAGAATCATTATTGTAAGGATGCCATGTAAATAACAGAAGATCATGAAATCTTGTAGTGTAATTCATTGAAGATTATGAAATCTTGTAGTGTACATGTGGCGAGAGAGTTGTGGATTCTAATGTTGAATCAAAAGTGCAAGGGATAAAAAAAATATTACCACGTTAACACCACAATATTGTGCCACCTAAACACTAGCTAAGATAATTAGCTCCTCTCTAACACTATAAAAATCTCTCACCAACAGGAGAAAGTGGCAACTATATAGTTGATTAGTTTGTTGTATCGTGTGATTGTCCCACCTTGCGAGGTGATATTGATTGGTTATTGTTGGTGGAACTATATAGTTGCATCTTAGATTGCTAATTTTTTTTTTTTTTGAAAACACTAATCTTGATTTTTATTTAGTTTAACGATGTTTAATGTTTTGATTCACATGATAATCTCTTCCTATGACTATTTTTTTGTTTGATTTGTTTGAATTTAACCTTTTTTGTTTGCTACTTGTTGTTTGGGTGCTAACGCCATTTTAGACGACGGAGAACCACTCGGTGATCGAGCTAGAATTTACGAGAAATATTAAGGAAGTAGAGACAAATATGTATGACTTCTTCTTTGGTTTTGTTGAAGCTCATGCGTCCAAGATAAATATTTTAAATTGTTATGATATTATTTTATTAGGTATATATTATTATCGTAATTCAGATAAGCCGTGTTTGAAATATAAAATTGAATTTTTTTCCCAAGCGATGCCACAAATAAACTTGTCTAATATATGGTGAAAATGAGTTGATTTACGAAAATATATAACCTTTTTGAAAAAAATAATCCGAGCTAGTCCTTAGACTTTGTTGGGTTACTAATATGATCCCCGGTTGAGAAGTTGAGGCATGACACTTTCTTACCACAATGATTGCACTAAAATGTATTTTTCATACTTGCTTCTGAAATTGGTTCTGCCTTGATCTCCATAGTCTGAACTTTTGTTCTTTGTTCTCCCACTCTGACCGAGTGTAGGAACTCTACGATATTCTCCTCATCTCTTCATTCAAAACACTTCTCCTTTCAAAGCCAGCATTTGCTCGATTAAAAACATCTTGTTGTTCTTAGTCTTCTTCTCATACAACTCCTGAAGTTGGTTCCACGAGGTACGAGCATTTGTCCCCACTAATGTGGTTCAATGTCATCGATCCACTAACGTATGTATCCACACACCTGTCTATGCAGGAGATTCCAGGTTTCAAATGTTTTATCTTCGGGCTTTTCTTCAACAAACATAGGTTGATAGTAGTTCTTCACATAAAGAAGGTCTTCCATTCTTTCTTTCCAAGGGAATAGTTAGTGTCATTAAAATTATCATTCGACTTAGGTTGACATCCATTATTCACCACAAGATAAATTACCAGAAAAAGAGTCTAAGCTTTGATACGAGTTGTTGATACCAGAGTGACGCAGCGGAAAAATTAGAAGCTCAAAAACTCCTCTTCACTTGTGAGAACTGAATGAAGAAACTTGCAAACAAAGCCTAAGCCAACTGTGACAACAATACAAGACAATAAAATAAAATAGGGACGCATAAAATTTTAACGTGGAAAAACTTCCCCCAATGTGAGAGAATAAAAAATCATGGGTACAAGTCAGGAAATTACCTCTATAGAATAATAATGGGTACAAAAATATTGTCATCCTAGAACAACTAGACACATAAAAAACACCACCTTCAAGGTGGAAATAGGCACCAAAAGACCTAATAAAAAGGTAAACTAAACCAAACTACAGATAAAGTAAAAACTCAAATAAAATATAATAAAATAACGAGCTTGATGATAAAAAAAACATGTACTAAAGTTACAGGCGCAACGAAGTACAAACGATTTCATCAAAATTTGTCAATGCATGAAAATCAAGGGTTTAATTCCCTTTTAAAGCAAAACATGGGCTAGACTAGTTAAAACCAAAAATCTCTATTTTTTCTTTCCTTTTTATTTAAAATAAAGTGTGGCCCACTGTTCTATCCAAGAACATAGAGATGAGGTACGGTACCCATAGTGAGAGGATCATGATGTGAGAATCTAGAGAGAGTAAGAGCGTAACCGCTTAGAGAGAGAAAGTAACTGAATTTCAAGTTTGTATTTCTCGAATGAGCTAAGAGTCCCTTACAATTGGTAACCGCTCCCTATTTATAGATTCGGGGTTTGGGCTTGGCGCCCTTAACTTCTCCTAATGGGCCAGTTGGGCCTCCCAAGAAAAGGCCTAAGCTCGCACGTCGCCCCAGGCTGGCGCGCCTGGGCGAGGGACCCTAGGGTCTCGCCCAGTCCACAAGTCCACAAGACACCGAGCTCGAAGCATGAGAGCTGAGTGTGTCTTTTAAAGAAAAAGTAAATACAAGGCGACAATCACGAGTAAGTTACCTAAAGCCAAAACCTAACGACTTAAAATAATTGCCAACATGGCTTGATAACTAGAGCCTAAGACTAATTCTTTGAATTTTCCGGCGAATTCCTTTGATCCCATGAGTCCACTGTAAGATCAAGATTTGGTCATGTGGTACAACTCTATGTTTTGATGATAACAAGTATTTATTTGTGGATGAACAACTATGATACTCTAATGTTTGTCTTGAGTGTTTTGACAAACAGGTTCTGATTCTGACACCAGAAGATATATTCGTCAGAAGATCTGAAGATCAGAGGATCTGAAGATCAGAGGATCTGAAGATCAGAGGATCTGAGGATCAGAGGATCAGAAGATCAGAGGATCAGAAGATCTGAGGATCAGAAGATCTGAAGACCAGAAGCTCTGAGGGACCAGAGGCTCTGAAGGTTCAGAAGCTCTGAAGGTCCAGAAGCAGAAGTTACGAAGGTCAGAGGATCCAAGCATCCCTCTGACTATGATCACCAAGCTTCACAAGTTCCAACACGAAGCATAACTCTGATCAGAAGTAAATGGTAAAAGGCAAATGTCTCTATCGAGAAGTACAAGAGCAGTGTACTATTCTGAAATGCCTACCTACCAAGGTTCAGCCACAGCAGGTTCTGGAAGTTCCAGAAATGCCCTCCAACGGTCATATTCTCTCAACAGAAATATCCTTTGCACCTTGGACTATAAAAGGCTGAAGAAAAGAAGAAAGACTAAAGAGCGAGAGAAAAAGAGCTGCAATACAAGAAAAGATTCAAGTCTCTACTTTCTTCATCTATTCTTATTTGGTTTACACTCAGCTTATTTAGAAGCAAACTTTTGTAAACACCAACCTCAAACAGTTGTTTGATTTTCCTTAAGGGACCGGGTAGGTCAGTATCCTTAAGAAGACTAAGAGAGTGAATCTTAGTGGTGATTCCTTTAGGAGATCAAGGTTGATCGGATCCTAGAGAAGACTAAGAGAGTGAATCTTAGTGATAGCTAAGTCAGTGTATTGTTAGTCACTTGTAGGTTTCAAGTGCAGTTGTAACAATTATCTGATTAGTGGATTGCCTTCATTCTAAGAAGGAAGAAATCACCTTAACGGGTGGACTGGATTAGCTTGAGGGATTTATCAAGTGAACCAGGATAAAATACTTGTGTGCTTTTCTATCTCTATCTTTTGCACTTAGTTCTCGAAAAGATTTGTTAAAATCTTTAAGGTGGTAGTTTTGTACTGAAAACGTTATTCAAACCCCCCCTTTCTACCGTTTTTCATACCTTCAATTGGTATCAGAGCGCAAGTTCTGATTACCACACTTAACAGTGTTCAGTAGATCCGGGCCAGTGTGAAAAACTCATGGATTCCACCACTACTACAAGCAAATATCAATACAGTGCAAGACCACCTATCTTTGATGGTCAGAGATTTGATTTCTGGAAAGATAGAATCAAAAGCTTCTTTCTTGGCTTTGATCCTGATCTTTGGGATTTTGTTGTTGATGGCTACACCCCTCCTGTTGATGAACATGGTGTAAAGATCCCAAGGAAGAAGATGAGTGAAGATCAAAAGAAGGAATTCAGAGATCATCACAGATCAAGATCTATTCTGCAAAGTGCCATTTCATATGAAGAATATGAGAAAATTACTGATCGTGATTCCGCCAAGGGCATCTTTGAATCCTTGCAGATGTCTCATGAAGGAAACAAGAAAGTGAAAGAGACAAAGGCGTTGTCTCTAATCAAGCAGTATGAATCCTTCCAAATGGAAACTGACGAATCCATTGAAGATATGTTTTCCAGATTTCAGTTGCTCGTAGCTGGAATAAGACCTCTCAACAAAAGCTACACTACAAAAGATCATGTCATAAGGGTCATCAGAAGTCTTCCTGAAAGCTGGATGCCTTTAGTGACTTCAATAGAGCTTACAAGAGATGTTGAGCATATGAGTTTAGAAGAACTCATCAGCATACTGAAGTGTCATGAACTAAAGCGTGCTGAACATCAGAATCAGAAGAAGAAGTCTATAGCCTTGAAATCCAAATCTGAAAAGGCTAAGGCTATCCAAGCAGAAGCAGAAGAAGCCTCTGAAGAAGATTCTGATGAAGATGAGCTGACTCTGATATCCAGAAAGTTCAACTGCATCTGGAAGCACAGGCAGAGCAAATACAAAGGTTCATCAAAGGACGAAAGGTCAAAGAAGCATTTCAAGACCAAGAAGAGTCTGATGGTGACTTTTGACGAATCAGAGTCAGAGGATGTTGACTCTGATGGTGAAAGTCAAGGACTCATAGCTATTGTCAAAGACAAAGGAGCAGAGTCAAAGGAAGCTGTTGACTCTGACTCAGAATCAGAAGGAGATCCAGACTCTGACGATGAAAATGAGGTATTTGATTCTTTCTCAACTTCTGAACTTAAAGATGCTTTGTCTGAAATTATGGATAAATATAACTCTCTCTTGACTAAGCATAAAAGGTTGAAAAAGAATTTCTCTGCTGCCTCTGAAACTTCGTCTGAACATGAGAAAATTATTTCTGATTTGAAAAATGATAATCATGCTTTGGTAAATTCTAACTCTGTGCTTAAGAACCAGATTGCTAAGTTAGAAGATATAGTTGCTTGTGATGCCTCTGATTGTAGAAATGAATCTAAGTATGAAAAGTCTTTTCAAAGATTCCTGGCTAAAAGCGTAGACAGAAGCTTAATGGCTTCAATGATCTATGGCGTAAGCAGAAATGGAATATATGGCATTGGTTATTCTAAACCTTCTGAAGTTGCTCCATCATCTCTTAAGAAAGGAATTTTCTCTATGTCAAAATATCATACTCAAATTCCTTTATATTATCCTGTTGAAAGACCCAAAGTTGTCAGAACTTCTGGGCTAACTAACAAGAAAGGACCCAGAAAGTGGGTACCTAGGGATAAGATTATATATGTTGCAGATATCTTCAATAGGTCCATCGAAACTCCAACCATGGAACCTGGACAGTGGATGCAAGCAACACATGATGGGAGAAAGGCATATGTCCCAAGATCCAAAACTTGAACCTGAAGGTGAAGTTAATCTTGGAGGCATCAGTGGAGTAAGATTTGATCAAGTCAAAGCTAGCTGAAAAAGCTTGCAGAGATGAGCATGACCGTTTCAGAAAGAAACAAAGACTCAGAACTTGTCGAACCAGAAGCAACAACATCAGAAGATGCTACTACAACTTCTGACTTGCGTCATCAGAAGAAGAGTAGGTTCCTAGCTTCTCATTCTGAAGTATCTGAAGATGAAATTTTGTCCAGAACGGAGATGTCACCAGAACCACACTTCTGCTCTCATCAGAAGATATGCTAATCAGAAGCCAAGAATCCCTTGGTATTCCTTCTGAGGGGGAGTATTTCGTCTTATGCTCTTACTATTTTTTTCCCACCTTCATTCTTTTTGCTTATGACAAAAAGGGGGAGAACTTATAGTATCTTGACAACTCCTATTTTATTTAGCTCAGAATCTAGATATTACTAACATTGATATTAAGTATTAGATTCAGGGGGAGCTTAGCTCAGAATCAAGCACGAGTCTTGGATTCAGAAGGAGCAAGATAAACTATACACATCAGGATAAGTTTTAACTATGATACCTTATACTCTGAGTGTATTCAGTTTATTTGTTTAGAGTTGTTCATCAAAATACATAGTTTTGTCATCATCAAAAAGGGGGAGATTGTAAGATCAAGATTTGGTCATGTGGTACAACTCTATGTTTTGATGATAACAAGTATTTATTTGTGGATGAACAACTATGATACTCTAATGTTTGTCTTGAGTGTTTTGACAAACAGGTTCTGATTCTGACACCAGAAGATATATTCGTCAGAAGATCTGAAGATCAGAGGATCTGAAGATCAGAGGATCTGAAGATCAGAGGATCTGAGGATCAGAGGATCAGAAGATCAGAGGATCAGAAGATCTGAGGATCAGAAGATCTGAAGACCAGAAGCTCTGAGGGACCAGAGGCTCTGAAGGTTCAGAAGCTCTGAAGGTCCAGAAGCAGAAGTTACGAAGGTCAGAGGATCCAAGCATCCCTCTGACTATGATCACCAAGCTTCACAAGTTCCAACACGAAGCATAACTCTGATCAGAAGTAAATGGTAAAAGGCAAATGTCTCTATCGAGAAGTACAAGAGCAGTGTACTATTCTGAAATGCCTACCTACCAAGGTTCAGCCACAGCAGGTTCTGGAAGTTCCAGAAATGCCCTCCAACGGTCATATTCTCTCAACAGAAATATCCTTTGCACCTTGGACTATAAAAGGCTGAAGAAAAGAAGAAAGACTAAAGAGCGAGAGAAAAAGAGCTGCAATACAAGAAAAGATTCAAGTCTCTACTTTCTTCATCTATTCTTATTTGGTTTACACTCAGCTTATTTAGAAGCAAACTTTTGTAAACACCAACCTCAAACAGTTGTTTGATTTTCCTTAAGGGACCGGGTAGGTCAGTATCCTTAAGAAGACTAAGAGAGTGAATCTTAGTGGTGATTCCTTTAGGAGATCAAGGTTGATCGGATCCTAGAGAAGACTAAGAGAGTGAATCTTAGTGATAGCTAAGTCAGTGTATTGTTAGTCACTTGTAGGTTTCAAGTGCAGTTGTAACAATTATCTGATTAGTGGATTGCCTTCATTCTAAGAAGGAAGAAATCACCTTAACGGGTGGACTGGATTAGCTTGAGGGATTTATCAAGTGAACCAGGATAAAATACTTGTGTGCTTTTCTATCTCTATCTTTTGCACTTAGTTCTCGAAAAGATTTGTTAAAATCTTTAAGGTGGTAGTTTTGTACTGAAAACGTTATTCAAACCCCCCCTTTCTACCGTTTTTCATACCTTCATCCACAAGTTGGCTTGTGGCGACAACGCTTGGATCCCTCGCCCCGTTCCAGCAATGATCGTCGTGGACCACGATAAATTGACGCGTGTAAGCCATATGTAACGCATTAGGATAGCCCAAGGTCCAACGAATCTTACAAAATCTTAACCTCAATCTCTGATATGTCCCTTCAAATCACAATAAAGCCTGTCAATTTGAATTTAAACCAATGAACTTCAGCGGTTGCAACTTTTCACCTATTGTGCCGTTCCCATTCCCCCAAAAAACCGCGTCACGTTCTCCTAGTGTAATCACTCCACCTTACCACGATTTCCCAACTGCTACCCACTTTATCTTTTAAATCCCCCTTGCTCCATCATTCACCATTTATTGTCAACTGTTCTCATCCTTGCTTCTGGCTTTCGCACCGGCTTCCCTCGACGACTCGGTAGACCCCGGCCCTTCTTGCTCCCCTTCACACAACCTTCTTCTGGTTAGTTCTTCGTCCCCTCTCTCTTCATTTTATCATGCCCCTGACAGGAACCCTCTACTCTCTACTCCATAGAGGAAATCAAAGCTCATCGCTTGGAAACCTTCGCCAGTCTCCCCCTCGTCCAGGATGCTCTTACCCAAGGAATCCTTGACCAGCCATCAGAGCTTTCCACCAGCGATTCTATTTCCGACCTTGCTCGCAGGTCTGGCGGTCTTTGTAGCACCCCACTATTGGAGAACCTTCTTCGCACCACCGGGTGCCGAGATCAAGACCGCCCCTGGCAACACCGCGCGCCTAATAACTCCAAGTTCTCCCACTTATTCTTTGTATACGAATATTTGTTCCTCGATCTTGGCGTTAAACTCTTTTTCTCCTCGTTTCTCACCCAAGTGCTGCACGATGTCAACGTTTCCCCTTGTCAACTTCACCCCCACGCCTGGGCCTATATGAGGTGTTTTGAAATCCTCTGCAGTAGAGTCGATGTAGCGCCTTCCCTTCCCTTTTTTTCCTTTTTCTTTGAAGTAGATTCTCAATCCCTGGCGTCCCACGGCTGGGTTGCTCTGGCGCCCCAGCCGGGTCGAGAACGATTTATTCCATTCTAAGTTGATTCCAACTCCTACTTGGCCCGTCGGTGCTTCCGGGTCATTGTTCACCCCTCCTACCCCTCGGTATTCACGCAGAAAGGAGGGAAAGCCCTTTTTCCGCTTTACTGGACCCAATGTCCTAAGTCTATGGTTGATCCCCCTAAGGCATCTCCCTCTTCCGGAGAAAATTTTGCCTTTGGGGTCCTGTCTCAGCTTCCCCGCCTCAGTAGCGCTGAATTGCTCGGCGCTTCTCCGAGCTCCGAACTATTCCCTCGATTAGGTTTCCCCTCTAAACGCCACTTTCAAGCTTCCCTTTTAGTCTTTTTGTTGCTAACGACTTTTCCCTTTACTTTTCAGGAATCATGAAGTTTTCCACTGCCGATCTGCTGAAGGCTTTCACTTCAGGGAACGTCAAGGCGCCCTCTCCGATCCAAGAAGGAGGAAAAAGACAGAGTTCACCAATGAGCGCTTGCTCACCCAAGAGAAGTAAAGTGGGCGAGTCAAGCCCCCAAACCACTCCCTTGACCGGCACGGGCGGAGGGTACGTCGCGGGTAGCGCCTGCGATCCCTTGGCGTCCGCCCATCCTGGCGAGGTTAATGCTTCCCAGACGCTAGATGCTCCTCGCCCCGTGACTGTGGCGGAAGGTCAGAGATCACCCTCTTCCATCCACCCGCCGATTCCTTCGCTTGTCAAGGTGACCCTCGGTCCCTCGACCCCTAATTCTCCCAGGGTTGGTGGCGAGGGGGAGAATCTCTTAGCAGCCCAGCCCGCGGGTACTTCCAACAGCTCTCCCCCAGATCCTTTCTCTTTTCTCCTATCCCACCCTTATCTTGAAAAATTAAGGGGGGCTCTCAGCCAGAACCCGCAAGACGTTGCCCAGGAAGCTGTGTCCAATCTTCTCCGCGCTGGCTGCCTGTTCGCCTAAGTGGCCTGGCAGGCGCGACCTTTTATTGGAATTGCTGGGCTTCGCCAAGAGGTAGATAAACTGCGTTCTGACAACCTTCGGGCCAATGACACCTGCTCCAAGCTATCCAACCAGTTGGCGGCGGAGGAGATTAAGACAGAGAAAATGCGGCAGAAGCTCAGGGATGCAAAGCTTGAGATGATAAAGGTGAACGAGAAGGAAGAAAAACTTGAGGCCCAGGTCGAGGAGCTCCAGCAGGACCTTGATGCAAAGGAGATTGCTGCTGCCTCTTAGGAAAGAATCCTCGCCGCCAAAGACAAGGAGATTGCTGATTTGCGTGAGGAACTGGCGGGCCAGAATGAGGCGCTTGTTAAGGCCCAATCGGATCTGGCATCCAAGTGTAAACTCTTGGCTGACCATGAGGCCCAAACCGCTACCCTGGAAGAGAAGATAAGGAGTGAAGCCATCCATGCGGCCGCCAAGGAGCGTGTTCGCGGCTTCCTGATCGCCAAAGCTCAAGTCAAGTACCTCCACCCTACTATCAATCTTGACCCCCTGGGTGTTTTTAAAAGGGTTACTTCTGCTGGGTTAGACGGTCCGGAAGACCCCCCGGAAGTCGTGACGTTGACCTCAGGGATGCTGTGGAACAAGAGAAGAAGACATAATGTGTTAATTTTTACTTCCTACGTCTGTTTTATCGCTTCCCCACGTTTTTCTCGCTCTCTCCCGCACCCCCTTTTAGTTTCTTTGTTTCTGAATTACGTTCAACGACATTGGTGGTGCGTTGGGTTTAACTAGGACTTTTGCTCAGTTTTTGAACTGAGGCTTTGTTCACACCATATTTCCCGTAAGATCATGCGTGGCCTGGCCAGCTTTGCTTGGCGAGGACTTATAGTCGCTCAGGTCCCAATGGCCATATAGGTTGCCCGAGACTTAGCCTAGTTAGATTCGCTCGCCCATATTTCGGGGAGGCTTTGTGGATAAGAAGTTTATCCGCACACATCGCCGACAAGTGACGGCAACTTGCGTCGGCTTTTCCGAAGCGATCCCAAGACATCAAGGTCGTGTTGGGATCGCCACCTTCAGGGAATTTTTCCCACCTAGCTCTTGCGGCAATTCAGTGTGATTGAAATGGCTGGATACAATTTTTGTATTTTCAATCAGACGTTATAGTCAACAAACTCTCGAGATGGAGAACAAGAACGTGTCTTTTTTTTTACTATTTAGGCGTTATCTGCCATTTACTATTTAGGCGTTCTTTGCCAACAAACTCCCGAGATGGAGATCAAGAGCATGTCTTTGTTTTTAGTCCATCAGTCTTCGTGAGTCACACTCAGCTGCTCACCCTTGCGCCAAGCTGGGCTTTCCCTTAAGCTTCAACTGTAATAGTACCTCAGACTCGCCGCGTTCCAAGACCGTGGCACCCGCCTCCCATATAAGCTTTCTAGGTGATAGGCCCCCCTCCCCAATACCTTAAAAATCCTGTAAGGGCCCTCCCAAATCGAGTTTAGCTTGTTTCCCGTGTTCCCGGTTCGTTTCTTAAGCACCAAATCCCCCTCCTGCATCGCCCTTGGGCGAACCTTCGTGTCATATTTCGCTGCAGCTCGCTGCTTCATTGCAACCTCTCTGATACTGGCCTCGTCCCGCGTTTCAGATAACAAGTCTAGTTCTACTACCATGTTGGAAGGGTTCTCGCCTTCAAACTGTGGTGTCGTCCTCCAAGAGTTGTTGTCTATCTCAACGGGCAGCATGGCGTCCGCGCCATAGGTCATCCTGAAAAAGGGTCTCCCCTGTTGTCGAATGTTGTGTTGTATTATAGGACCAGATCACCACCGGAAGCTCGTCCAACCAAGCTCCCTTTGCTTCAAAAAGTCGACACTTTAAACCCTGCAAAATCACCTTATTAGCTTATTCCGCCTGTCCATTTGTCTGGCAATGCTCCACTGAAGAGAATCTTCTCTGGATACCCATCTCTTCCCAGAATTCCCTCGCCTGATTACTTGCGAACTGCGTTCCATTATCTGAGACAATCGCCCTTGGGACCCCAAACCGGCACACGATTCTCTTCCAGTAAAAGTTTACGATCTTGCCTACAGTAATGCTTGCTAGGGGCTCGGTTTCTACCCACTTGGTGAAATAGTCCACCGCCACGAGGACGAACTTCATCTGTGACCTGGCGGTTGGGAAAGGTTCGACGAGGTCAACTCCCCACATGGCGAAAGGCCACGGCGAGCTGATCGTGGCTAGCTGCTCCGGCGGGGCCTTGGGTAAGTCTACGAACATTTGACACTTTTCGCATTTCTTTACAAATTCTGCACAATCTTTCCTTATCGTGGGCCAGTAAAATCCCGCCCTAAGGACCTTGCTCGCTAGGGATCTCCCTCCTATGTGACTGGCGCAAACCCCTCCGTGAACCTCCGCCATAACGCTCCCATACCTACCGGGTGGGAGACACCTTAAGAGAGGCGAGCTGAATCCCCTTCGGAAAAGCGTTCCATCAAGCAGTGTGTAATGCCCTGCTTCTCGCCTTTGCTCTTTTGTGTACTTCATGACCCCACTTGGCTCCCTCGCCAAGATATCCACGATGGGGTCCATCCAAGTCCTTTGGCGGTCAACAGAGGCCACTAGCTCTCCTTCTATGCTTGGATTGGCGAGTGTCTCCTGAATCACACTCCGATTATTTCCGGGCTTCCGAGTGCTTGCCAGTTTTGCCAGGGCGTCCGCCCTTTGATTATGTGTTCTCGGCACGAACTCGACCACTACCTCCTTCAATCGACTCATCAGGAGCCTAACGCGCTCCAGATACTTCATAAAGGTCGGCTCTTTCACCTGGAATACTTCATTCACTTGATTTGCCACCAACAGCGAAGCTGTCCTTATCAACAAACTATCGATATGAACCTCGATAGCCAACTTCAAACCTGCAATTAAAGCTTCATATTCTGCCGTATTATTACTAACCTTAAACTGAAACCTTAGAGACTGCTCTAGGACTAATTTCCCAGGCCCCTGCAGCGTGACCCCTGCTCCACTCCCGCTCTCATTCGATGACCCATCAACAAACAGCGTCCACTGCATGCTTACCCTTTCGCCGACTTCTGGTGTTAAATCTACCACAAAATCAGCTAAAGCCTGTGCCCCAACCTTTCCCCTCTTGTCGTACTGCAAACCATACTCTGATAGTTCCACCGACCACACGACGAGCCTTCCTGATAAGTCCGGTTTCTGTAGCACCTGTCACAAAGGTAGGTCAGTTCTTACTTTTACCTGGAAGCTTTGGAAGTATGGCCTTAGGCGCCTGGCGGCAACGAGTACGGCGAGCGCCGCTTTCTCTATCTTTTGGTATCTGACTTCCGCCCCTTGGAGTGTATGGCTTACAAAGTAAACTATTTTTTGTTCGCCATCTATTTCTTGAAGAATTAATGAGCTGATTGCGTGGTCGCTGACGGAGAAATACAAATGTAAAGGGAAACCTAGAATGGGTTTCGATAGAACGGGCAGTGCAGACAACATCTCCTTAAGGCGATTGAAGGCTTCCTCGCATTCTGGACTCCACTCAAAAGTTGTGTTTTTCTTGAGACACTTGATGAACGGGGCTGACTTGTCGCCCGAATGAGGGAGAAACCTGGAAAGGGTCGCGATCCGCCCCATCAGGCGCTGCACCTCTTTCACACTACTTGGGCTCTTCATTTCCTGAATTGCTTTGCACTTATCCGGATTGATTTCAATTCCTCTTGATGTTATCATAAAGCCTAAGAACTTCCCACCTTGTATCCCAAAAGAACATTTTTCCGGATTGAGTCTCATGTTATGCTTTCGGAGTCTGCCAAAAGCTTCAGACAAGTCCTCATGATGATTGATTCCTAAAACCGACTTTACGATCATGTCATCGACGTAAACCTCCATGTTCCTTCCCACTTGATCTTCAAAAGCCCTATTCATCAGCCGTTGGTACGTCGCCCCGACATTCTTTAATCCAAAAGGCATCGTTTGATAACAATAATTCACTCTGGCAGTCATGAAGGCTGTCTTGTCCTCGTCTAATGGGTGCATCTTGATTTGGTGATACCCTGAATAGGCATCCATCAGACTTAGCAGGTCATTCCCGGACGCCCCATCCACCAACTTGTCGATGCTCGGCAGCGGGTAAGAATCCTTAGGACACGCTTTGTTCAGATCTGTGTAGTCCACACACATGCGCCATTTCCCGTTTTCCTTTTTCACCATCACCACGTTCGCCAGCCATGTCAGATATTTGATTTCTCGAATAAAGTCTGCCGCCAGCAATTTGTTAACTTCTTGTTGAATCGCTTTTTCCTTTTCATCGCCCATTCGCCGGCGCGTCTGGGTTATTGGTTTGACGCCGGGATTTAATGCCATCCAGTGGCAAATGAAGTTTGGGTCTATTCCAGGCATGTCTTTGGGACTCCAAGCAAAAAGATCCAGATTTTCACCTAATAGTTTTGATAACCTTTGTTCTTGATTCTCAGTCAACCTGGTCCCAATTTTGAGGATTTTCTCGCCAAATTTCAATTCCTTAGTTTCTTCGATCGGTGTGGGCCTGTTGACTCACCTCTCGCCTCTCGGATCTAGGTCTTCCTATGGCACGTCGACCTCGTTGCATCGGCGTCCTGTCGAAGCACTCTTTTTCCCATATCGTTCCACCGCGTTGCAATAGCATTCCCTTGCACTCTTCTGGTCCATAACAACTCTTCTGATTCGCCCATTTGGAAACAGATACTTGACCGCCAGATGTGTTGTTGAGATCACAGCGCACAAACGATTCACGGTATTCCGGCCGATTATCATGTTATAGGATCCCACCGCCCCCAGGATTAGGTATCTCACCTTCAGTGTTTTGGCGTTCTCAAATTCACTAAATGTAGTATCAAGGTCGAGAACGCCCCTTACCCATACTTGCTCGCCCGCGAACCCCACAAGAGTCCCCGCGTAGGGAGTGAGGTCTTCTTCTTTCAAACCGAACCTTTCAAACGCATCACCGTAAATGATGTCCGCCGAACTTCCTTGATCCAGAAGCACTCGCTGCACATTAAGTTGGTTGACACGCAGTGGGACCACAATCGGATCATCCAGGTGTGGCTTTATTCCGCAGAAGTCTGCGGACGAAAATCTAATGTCCGGGTGTGAAAAACCAAAAGGAGTCTCTGTGGTCGCGTTCACCGCCCTGGCGTATCGCGTCCTTGCTGCACTAGTGACTCCACCTCCACCAAATCCTCCTACAATCGTGTTCACCTCCTTAGTCGTTAAGGCCCGATCCTTCTGAGGTATGATTGGTTCCCTTACCGCTATTAATCGCTCCACCGCACGCAGCAAATCGCGACATTCCTCTGTATTGTGGCCTATTGTTTGGTGGTAAGCGCACCATTCTTCCCCATCCGGCTGCTCCAGGCGGTTATTAATGTCGTGGATTAACCATTTCAAATCTCTGTGAGCGTCCGGTGTCTCGAATGTCAACAGTCCATCTCCTGATTCATCACGACGCAATGACGAACTGCATGCATGTCTCAGCCTTCCTTTCCTTTGTCGACGACTTGCCTCCATTAGGCTTCACCAGGGAACTAGGAATTCAACCAAAATTGCAGAGAACCGAATAAAATTGCACGGAAAATCGAACTTCTCTCAACCAAATCACAATCCACGTGTCCGGGAATCGAAATTTACCGATCCCCAAAGACGGCGCCAAATGTTCTATCCAAGAACATAAAGATGAGGTACGATACCCATAGTGAGAGGATCATGATGTGAGAATCTAGAGAGAGTAAGAGCGTAACCGCTTAGAGAGAAAAAGTAACTGAATTTCAAGTTTGTATTTCTCGAATGAGCTAAGAGTCCCTTACAATTGGTAACCGCTCCCTATTTATAGATTCAGGGTTTGGGCTTGGCGCCCTTAACTTCTCCTAATGGGCCAGTTGGGCCTCCCAGGAAAAGGCCCAACTCCCTGGCTCGCGCGTCGCCCTAGGCTGGCGCGCTTGGGCGAGGGACCCTAGGGTCTCGCCCAGTCCACCCACTTAGGAGGAACCACATATCAGAATAGTATTCTGATATTATTCTCAGTAATAGAATACCAAGGTTCATTAAGAGCCCGTTTGGTGCACCTTATTAGGCCTGATTGTATAAGCTAATACAATATGTTATGGGCTTATTAGGTGAGACACGAACATCAAATATAGTTGATGATACCCAATCGAATCCAAAATCTCGTCCACAAAAAGATAAGTACATGTGGGGGTGAGACAGGAACATCCCTCTCTTACTTCCCATCGTTGTCATCCTCAGACGCCCCTTCATCATCCTCACCACCGCTTGTTGTTGCCCACCACTGGGAGCTGTTGCCCCCCAACTATAGAGCCACAAGGCCCTGTTTCATCATCCATGACAAAACAGAGGAAGAAGAAGGGTTCTTGAAGTGGATCCTGAAAGGGTCAGAAGAACCAATGAATGAACGGTTTGCTCAAGCAGAAGAAAGACAAGTGGTCAAAACCTCTGTAGGCGAACAGACGCGTCGTCGTCGTCGTCAAGAAAGAGCACGGGAGAGAACCCATGAACTGCAAACCAGATCCCGAACGGGAAGCCGTCAAAACCCGAGATTGGAGTAGAGGAAGCCGGCTTTGTGCGAGGATAAACCCAGGCGACCTGGACTAAGGTCGAGCCACCGCGCCCTAGTCGGCCGCTGCCGCTAGCAGGACCTAGAGGTGGGATTTAGAACCCTATTTTCTAGAACCCAAATCGCGAGCGAGAGGAAAGATTGGAATAGAGGAAATCGTCGCATCCCTGGTCGGCCGCCACCTCTTAGCAAGGGCAATTGAAACCTTAGCACAACATCATCAAAGAATGAATTAAATTTTTAAACATACAACTCTGGCGGCCTCCAATGCTCCATAGGTCTAGGAACAAAACTATCACCAATCTTAGTATCAACAAAAAAATTAGCAATCTGTTACGTGGTGTAAGGGCAGTTCTTCCATCAACTCTTAAACCCACCAGGAGATTTTTGGGAAATTCAAGTGCAAAATATTATCAAAATAATTTTTAACATATTAATTAAAAATGAAATGGATTATATTTAATATAAATATTACTTTTATATTAGATTTTGTTTCTTTTGTTGCACCAATTTATATATTATTACTATTTTAGCCTGTGCAATGCACGTGTAGGGCACGCGATTTTATTTTAATGTCTTTTGCCTTAAATATGAATTTATATTAAATTATATGAACTTTTTTCTTATAGTGTGTCCCACAGGTCGATCTTTGAACACTGCTTACTCCTACCAAGCCAAATTGACCAAACTAATGCATAGGGAATTAGACTCCATGGCATAAAATCTGAACCTGAACGTAGCTTGCTCCATTCTTGTGAAGGAGTGGTGTAGGAATTGGTTGGAGGTGCTTTTTATTTTTTTGTATTTTGCTGGTATGGTAGCGTACTAGGGTTTGCTGATCTCCATGGTTGGTTTCTCTTTTGAGGGGTCAAGTCATGACTTTTGGGTTATTTTTTGCCGTTGGGTATTTGCTTTGGGTTTGTTGGAGTTGTTCTGGTGCTGTGTGTTGTTGCCATGCTTTTTGCATGTGTAATCTTCTAGATTGGTAGTTTAGTTTTGGCTTTAGCTTTAGTTTCTTGCCTTATTATCTTTTTCTCTTTTTTGTATTTGGGTTTAGCACCCCTTGTGCTAAGTTTGAATATGGCTTAAAAAAAAGAACCACCCACGCAATATCTTCTCTTTGGTGATTTCAGAGCGCCATATATATTGCACATACCATTATCTTTTATTTCAACTGCTTTCTTTATAGGATTCTCCTTTGATGCGATCTTATTGTAGTATGCTTTCCAAAAGAGAAGTCCCACCTAAGGAGGGATACTTTTTGTTATCTGATATGGGATTACCCAGTTTTCATTTCCAAAGGCCATTTTTTGGCTAGATACAAAGGCTCTTAACTGAAAATGAGCATGAATTATTAGTTAAACTACACATTCGATTAGACTAAATACATTGATAATCTCACAATTAAAGAAGAAAAGCGAGGAGACAGTAAAATGAAAACAAAAAGCATCGAGGAGAGCACAGATGTTTTATGAAGAATTATTTTTTGAGAGAATGAATGCTTGACAAAAAGAACTCACATGGAAATATATAAGAGACAATATACAAGTTGAGTGTTTGGTTCTCTAGAGTGAGCACTCAAATTTATAGGATAAAAACTACATATTTTGGTACAAAATATATTTTTCAACAATTCAATATATAAGGAATAAAATTAAAATTATATTTGAAAATGCATCATTTGTTATTATTAATGAAGGAATTAATGTTATAATTAGTTATTAAGTATTATGGGGTTTATTAGTTGGTTTATTTGTCAAAGGCTCACTAGAGAATGTGGTACTCTTGTTCCTTCACTATATGTTTTCTCAAAGGGTTTTCCTAGTAAGGTTTTAATGAGGCTCATTTTCTAGTGCCTTCTAAGGTGGGATTTTGTGTGTTTTTCTTTCTCTAATGAGAGGCTTGTTCTCATGTTAGCTATTATCTCATTCAAAAAAGCATTTCTTTCTATTGTCAAAAATATTTAGTAATTTTAGAGTTACAACTAATGGAATTTAAATATGACTATTTTTTATAGTATTTAATACAATACAATTTAATAGGGTATTTTTATCATATTAGTATATAAATCTGTCTTTGCATGAAAAAAATATTTTACTATCAATGTTTTTTTTTTGAAAGAACAACTTTATTTAATGAAGAGAAAAGATATGAGACCAACCCTCTCGTATTGGTAAAGCAAAGCACTATAAAATAAAACAACATAGGCAACCCTAGAACGCCTCTGCCTAATCCTGTCAAAGGAAAGTAACACTGAAACTAAAATCAGAGTTACAAAGCAAACCAGACCAAAGCAACCAGTGTCTTTAATACATCAGAAGCAACAACCTGAAAACTTTTTTTCTCCTACCTCTCTAAGTGATGTTCTTACACCGACCTCTTTTTCTCTCAACATAAAATCTGGGCCCTTAGCAGGCTCCTTCTAAACAAAAGGAAAATGAGAGAGAGGTTCAAAACTTGAGAATATAACCTCGAGGGGAACCTCCGAAGGAACAAGACGATTCGAAACTGGAACAAGATCAAATATTATTTTTATTAGTATTTAAATAATATTCCTTAATGATATTTTTATTATATTAGTTAAGAATAAAAAAATTAAAAATTTTTTATAGTTAAACTACGTATATCTATAAAAAAAATTAAACTAGTCAAAATGAATTTATAGTGAAACTACGCATTCAATTAGATTAAGTACAATGTTAATCTCACAATTGGAGAAAAAAAAGAAAAAAAAAATGAAAATGAAAGCAAAAGCATCAAGGGGAGCACACACATGTTTCATGGATAATATGGTTAGAGAGAATGAATGTCTTGAAAAAATAAACCCGCCTTAGAAAATATATGAGACAATATGTAATTCGAGTGTTCAGCTCTCTTGAATGAGCACTCCTATTTATAAGATACAAATATAATTATTTATAGCTATTTAATATTTAAGGAATAAAATTAAAAATATATTTTAAAATGTAAAATTTTTAATATTAATAAAGGCATTCAATGTTTTAATTATTTATTAAATGATTTCTAATTAATAATTAAGTATATTCTGATGTTACAAAAAATGGAATTAAAATAGGACTATATTTAATAGTATTTAATAAAATACAATTTACTATGATAGTTTTAGTATATTACTATCTGAAATTTTCGTTACATGAGAAAAAAAAATTATCCATGTTCATTTTACGTTAAAGTAATTTGACGCTATTGGCAACTCAACATTTAAGGGAAAAAATTAAGTTTTTATATGAAACATGCCTTGTTTGAAAATTTCAATTGACACATGAAATGTTATAATTTTAATTAAATATTTCTATAAATTCATTTAATATAAGACGTTCTTTTCCGCTGTACCGAAAAAAAAATATTAAGACGTTCCCAATAAATATTATAATTATACTATATTTGATTTTTTTTCAAGCAAAAGAATTTTATTAAAGAGAAAGTTTTCTGAGAACAACTCTTTTAGATAAGATGAAGACAAAGACAAAGATAAAAACTCACTCCTACCAATAAAAATATTCCAACTTTAACCCAAATCAAAACCCACCATCATTGTTTGAAAGTAACATTCAATTGACATGATGTCTAGTGCAATATAAAATAAAAATTTGATAACAGAGATTGTTGATAATCCATGTAAGCATACACACGTCCCAAAGAACTAGGTTGAAGCCACCGAACCAACTTTGAAAGATCAAATCTTAAATCATTAGCCTTCTAGATACCATGAACTAAACCTCACCAAAATAACCTAATAAACATTGAATAATCGATTTAAAAACTCCAACTCATGGTCCCATCTACAATATAATATGGTTAGAGAGAATGAATGTCTTGAAAAAATAAACTAACCTGAGAAAATATATGAGACAATATGCAATTCGAGTGTTCGGCTCACTTGAATGAGCACTCCTATTTATAAGATAAAAATATAATTATTTATAATTATTTAATATTTAAGGAGTTAAATTAAAAATATATTTTAAAATGTATCATTTTTTAATATTAATAAAGGTATTCAATGTTTTAATTATTTATTAAATAATTTCTAATTAATAATTAAGTATACTCTGATATTACAAAAAATGGAATTTAAATAGGAGTATTTTTAATAGTATTTAATGAAATACATTTTATTAGGGTAGTTTTAGCATACTACTATTTGAAATGTTCATTACATGAGAAAACAAATAAAATAAATAAATTATCCATGTTCTTTTTACTTTAAAGTAATTTGACACTATTAACAACTCAACATTTAAGGAAAAAAATAAGTTTTTGTATGAAACATGTCTCGTTTGAAAACTTCAATTAACTTATGAAATGTTATAATTTTAATTAATTATTTCTATAAATTTATTTAATATTTTATGACGTTGCATATAAATATTAAAATTATACTATATTTGATTTTTTTTCAAGCAATAGAATTTTATGAAAGAGAATGTTTTCCGAGAGCAACTCTCTTATATAAGATGAAGACAAAGACTAAACAAAAACTCACTCCTACCCAAAAAAAACCTTCCAACTTTAATCCAAATCAAAACCCACTCATCTTTGTTTGAAAGTAACAATCAATTGACATGATGTCTAGTGCAAAATAAAATAAAAAATTTGATAACAGAGATTGTTGAGAATCCATGTGAGCATACACACGTCCCAAAGAACTAGGTTGAAGCCACGGAACCGACTTTGAAAGATCAAATCTTCTATCATTAGCCTTCAAGATAACATGAGCTAAACCTCACCAAAATAACCTAATAAACATTGAATAATCGATTAAAACACTCCAACTCATGGTCCCATCTACAGTATTCACATAAGCTAATGTCGTCGTCATCATCATCATCTTCATCAAGTAATACCCATCTGCCCATCTTCACTCTCCACCCTTTGCATGTGCTTTTGGAGATACATAGATATCTTTGATTGTCCTGCACCCTTCCATTACTTTTCCACATACAGTCCAATAAGTCTTTCACTTTGTTTCTGCAGTCTACAACACACTTTGACTTCCTCAGGAAACGCATATACTCAAGTCCCTTGTTTCTCAGCTCATCATCTTTAGAACATAATAAAATCACACCACACATGTATTTTGCTTCTCGGTGACCCTTTTGGGCAGCTTCCTTTAGGATCCCAAGACTATCAATCTTTCCATTTGGATAATCAAAATATTTTTTAAGCCCTTCTCTATACAAGCTCTCTAGGTTTCCACTATCCATGCAACGGTTTAAGAACGATGATGCTTTATCATTTGGAATCCTTTGGATTAACGAGAACTTATCCAAAGAAACTCTTCGCCAAACATATTTGTCTTCACTAGCGTCAAGAAAATCTTTGCAAGATAATTTCATGCTGTGAAGGTCGACGAAGGAGTGTGAGGCCACAATTGCAACCACCTTTACTAACAAATCCCTTGGAAGCATTTTTATCGGAGCGGTGGTGTTAAAACTTTTATGAGTGGGTTGTCTCTTGCTCCTTGTCCTCTTCACTAATCTTGAATAAGTTGGTTGTGGTGGTTGTTGCTCAACATGAGCAGATGCATTCGGTGGAACGCGTGGTGCGTGACCACATGCAAAAATGACACCTCTAGTTCTTCCTATATCTACCAAAAATTAAACTAGTCAAAATGAATTTATAGTGAAACTACGCATTCAATTAGATTAAGTACATTGTTAATCTCACAATTCGAGAAGAAAATAAAAAAGACGAAAATAAAAGAAAAATCATCAAGGGGAGCACACACATGTTTCACGGATAATATGGCTAGAGAGAATGAATGTCTTGAAAAAATAAACTCACCTGAGATAATATATGAGAGAATATGCAATTCGAGTGTTAGGTTCTCTTGAATAAACACTCCTATTTATAAGATACAAATATAATTATTTATAGCTATTTAATATTTAAGGAATTAAACTAAAAATATATTTTAAAATGTATCATTTTTTAATATTAATAAAGGCATTCAAAGTTTTAATTATTTATTAAATAATTTCTAATTAATAATTAAGTGTATTCTAATGTTACAAAAAATGGAATTTAAATAGGAGTATTTTTAATAGTATTTAATAATATACAATTTACTAGGGTAGTTTTAGTATACTACTATCTGAAATTTTCGTTACATGAGCAAAAAAATAAAAATATATTATCCATGTTCTTTTAACTTTAAAGTAATGTGACACTATTAGAAACACAACATTTAAGGAAAAAAATAAGTTTTTATATGAAACATGTCTCGTTTAAAATTTTCAATTAACAGATGAAATGTTATAATTTTAATTAATTATTTCTATAAATTTATTTAATATTTTAAGACATTGCAAATAAATATTAAAATTATACGATATTTGATTTTTTTTTTCAAGCAATAGAACTTTATGAAAGAGAATGTTTTTCGAGAGCAACTCTCTTATATAAGATGAAGACAAAGACTAAACAAAAACTCACTCCTACCCAAAAAAAACCTTCCAACTTTAATCCAAATCAAAACCCACTCATCTTTGTTTGAAAGTAACAATCAATTGACATGATGTCTAGTGCAAAATAAAATAAAAAATTTGATAACAGAGATTGTTGAGAATCCATGTGAGCATACACACGTCCCAAAGAACTAGGTTGAAGCCACGGAACCGACTTTGAAAGATCAAATCTTCTATCATTAGCCTTCAAGATAACATGAGCTAAACCTCACCAAAATAACCTAATAAACATTGAATAATCGATTAAAACACTCCAACTCATGGTCCCATCTACAGTATTCACATAAGCTAATGTCGTCGTCATCATCATCATCTTCATCAAGTAATACCCATCTGCCCATCTTCACTCTCCACCCTTTGCATGTGCTTTTGGAGATACATAGATATCTTTGATTGTCCTGCACCCTTCCATTACTTTTCCACATACAGTCCAATAAGTCTTTCACTTTGTTTCTGCAGTCTACAACACACTTTGACTTCCTCAGGAAACGCATATACTCAAGTCCCTTGTTTCTCAGCTCATCATCTTTAGAACATAATAAAATCACACCACACATGTATTTTGCTTCTCGGTGACCCTTTTGGGCAGCTTCCTTTAGGATCCCAAGACTATCAATCTTTCCATTTGGATAATCAAAATATTTTTTAAGCCCTTCTCTATACAAGCTCTCTAGGTTTCCACTATCCATGCAACGGTTTAAGAACGATGATGCTTTATCATTTGGAATCCTTTGGATTAACGAGAACTTATCCAAAGAAACTCTTCGCCAAACATATTTGTCTTCACTAGCGTCAAGAAAATCTTTGCAAGATAATTTCATGCTGTGAAGGTCGACGAAGGAGTGTGAGGCCACAATTGCAACCACCATTACTAACAAATCCCTTGGAAGCATTTTTATCGGAGCGGTGGTGTTAAAACTTTTATGAGTGGGTTGTCTCTTGCTCCTTGTCCTCTTCACTAATCTTGAATAAGTTGGTTGTGGTGGTTGTTGCTCAACATGAGCAGATGCATTCGGTGGAACGCGTGGTGCGTGACCACATGCAAAAATGACACCTCTAGTTCTTCCTATATCTACCAAAAATTAAACTAGTCAAAATGAATTTATAGTGAAACTACGCATTCAATTAGATTAAGTACATTGTTAATCTCACAATTCGAGAAGAAAAGAAAAAAGACGAAAATAAAAGAAAAATCATCAAGGGGAGCACACACATGTTTCACGGATAATATGGCTAGAGAGAATGAATGTCTTGAAAAAATAAACTCACCTGAGATAATATATGAGAGAATATGCAATTCGAGTGTTAGGTTCTCTTGAATAAACACTCCTATTTATAAGATACAAATATAATTATTTATAGCTATTTAATATTTAAGGAATTAAACTAAAAATATATTTTAAAATGTATCATTTTTTAATATTAATAAAGGCATTCAAAGTTTTAATTATTTATTAAATAATTTCTAATTAATAATTAAGTGTATTCTAATGTTACAAAAAATGGAATTTAAATAGGAGTATTTTTAATAGTATTTAATAATATACAATTTACTAGGGTAGTTTTAGTATACTACTATCTGAAATTTTCGTTACATGAGCAAAAAAATAAAAATATATTATCCATGTTCTTTTAACTTTAAAGTAATGTGACACTATTAGAAACACAACATTTAAGGAAAAAAATAAGTTTTTATATGAAACATGTCTCGTTTAAAATTTTCAATTAACAGATGAAATGTTATAATTTTAATTAATTATTTCTATAAATTTATTTAATATTTTAAGACATTGCAAATAAATATTAAAATTATACGATATTTGATTTTTTTTTTCAAGCAATAGAACTTTATGAAAGAGAATGTTTTCCGAGAGCCACTCTCTTATATAAGATGAAGACAAAGACTAAATAAAAACTCACTCCTACCTGTAAAAACCTTCCAACTTTAACCCAAATCAAAACCCACCCATCTTTGTTTGAAAGTAACAATCAATTGACATGATGTCTAGTGCAAAATAAAATAAAAAATTTGATAACAGAGATTTTTGAGAATCCATGTGAGCATACACACGTCCCAAAGAGCTAGGTTGAAGCCACTGAACCGACTTTGAAAGATCAAATCTTCTATCATTAGCCTTCAAGATAACATGAGCTAAACCTCACCAAAATAACCTAATAAACATTGAATAATCGATTAAAACACTCCAACTCATGGTCCCATCTACAGTATTCACATAAGCTAATGTCGTCGTCATCATCATCATCATCATCAAGTAATACCCATCTGCCCATCTTCACTCTCCACCCTTTGCATGTGCTTTTGGAGATACATAGATATCTTTGATTGTCCTTCACCCTTCCATTACTTTTCCACATACAGTCCAATAAGTCTTTCACTTTGTTTCTGCAGTCTACAACACACTTTGACTTCCTCAGGAAACGCATATACTCAAGTCCCTTGTTTCTCAGCTCATCATCTTTAGAACATAATAAAATCACACCACACATGTATTTTGCTTCTCGGTGACCCTTTTGGGCAGCTTCCTTTAGGATCCCAAGACTATCAATCTTTCCATTTGGATAATCAAAATATTTTTTAAGCCCTTCTCTGTACAAGCTCTCTAGGTTTCCACTATCCATGCAACGGTTTAAGAACGATGATGCTTTATCATTTGGAATCCTTTGGATTAACGAGAACTTATCCAAAGAAACTCTTCGCCAAACATATTTGTCTTCACTAGCGTCAAGAAAATCTTTGCAAGATAATTTCATGTTGTGAAGGTCGACGAAGGAGTGTGAGGCCACAGTTGCAACCACCTTTACTAACAAATCCCTTGGAAGCATTTTTATCGGAGCGGTGGTGTTAAAACTTTTATGAGTGGGTTGTCTCTTGCTCCTTGTCCTCTTCACTAATCTTGAATAAGTTGGTTGTGGTGGTTGTTGCTCAACATGAGCAGATGCATTCGGTGGAACGCGTGGTGCGTGACCACATGCAAAAATGACACCTCTAGTTCTACCTATATCTACCAAAAATTAAACTAGTCAAAATGAATTTATAGTGAAACTACGCATTCAATTAGATTAAGTACATTGTTAATCTCACAATTCGAGAAGAAAAGAAAAAAGTAGAAAATAAAAGAAAAATCATCAAGGGGAGCACACACATGTTTCACGGATAATATGGCTAGAGAGAATGAATGTCTTGAAAAAATAAACTCACCTGAGATAATATATGAGAGAATATGCAATTCGAGTGTTAGGTTCTCTTGAATAAACACTCCTATTTATAAGATACAAATATAATTATTTATAGCTATTTAATATTTAAGGAATTAAACTAAAAATATATTTTAAAATGTATCATTTTTTAATATTAATAAAGGCATTCAAAGTTTTAATTATTTATTAAATAATTTCTAATTAATAATTAAGTGTATTCTAATGTTACAAAAAATGGAATTTAAATAGGAGTATTTTTAATAGTATTTAATAATATACAATTTACTAGGGTAGTTTTAGTATACTACTATCTGAAATTTTCGTTACATGAGCAAAAAAATAAAAATATATTATCCATGTTCTTTTAACTTTAAAGTAATGTGACACTATTAGAAACACAACATTTAAGGAAAAAAATAAGTTTTTATATGAAACATGTCTCGTTTAAAATTTTCAATTAACAGATGAAATGTTATAATTTTAATTAATTATTTCTATAAATTTATTTAATATTTTAAGACATTGCAAATAAATATTAAAATTATACGATATTTGATTTTTTTTTCAAGCAATAGAAGTTTATGAAAGAGAATGTTTTCCGAGAGCCACTCTCTTATATAAGATGAAGACAAAGACTAAATAAAAACTCACTCCTACCTGTAAAAACCTTCCAACTTTAACCCAAATCAAAACCCACCCATCTTTGTTTGAAAGTAACAATCAATTGACATGATGTCTAGTGCAAAATAAAATAAAAAATTTGATAACAGAGATTTTTGAGAATCCATGTGAGCATACACACGTCCCAAAGAGCTAGGTTGAAGCCACTGAACCGACTTTGAAAGATCAAATCTTCTATCATTAGCCTTCAAGATAACATGAGCTAAACCTCACCAAAATAACCTAATAAACATTGAATAATCGATTAAAACACTCCAACTCATGGTCCCATCTACAGTATTCACATAAGCTAATGTCGTCGTCGTCATCATCATCATCATCAAGTAATACCCATCTGCCCATCTTCACTCTCCACCCTTTGCATGTGCTTTTGGAGATACATAGATATCTTTGATTGTCCTTCACCCTTCCATTACTTTTCCACATACAGTCCAATAAGTCTTTCACTTTGTTTCTGCAGTCTACAACACACTTTGACTTCCTCAGGAAACGCATATACTCAAGTCCCTTGTTTCTCAGCTCATCATCTTTAGAACATAATAAAATCACACCACACATGTATTTTGCTTCTCGGTGACCCTTTTGGGCAGCTTCCTTTAGGATCCCAAGACTATCAATCTTTCCATTTGGATAATCAAAATATTTTTTAAGCCCTTCTCTGTACAAGCTCTCTAGGTTTCCACTATCCATGCAACGGTTTAAGAACGATGATGCTTTATCATTTGGAATCCTTTGGATTAACGAGAACTTATCCAAAGAAACTCTTCGCCAAACATATTTGTCTTCACTAGCGTCAAGAAAATCTTTGCAAGATAATTTCATGCTGTGAAGGTCGACGAAGGAGTGTGAGGCCACAGTTGCAACCACCTTTACTAACAAATCCCTTGGAAGCATTTTTATCGGAGCGGTGGTGTTAAAACTTTTATGAGTGGGTTGTCTCTTGCTCCTTGTCCTCTTCACTAATCTTGAATAAGTTGGTTGTGGTGGTTGTTGCTCAACATGAGCAGATGCATTCGGTGGAACGCGTGGTGCGTGAACACATGCAAAAATGACACCTCTAGTTCTACCCATATCTACAAAAAATTAAACTAGTCAAAATGAATTTATAGTGAAACTACGCATTCAATTAGATTAAGTACATTGTTAATCTCACAATTAGAGAAGAAAAGAAAAAAGTAGAAAATGAAAGAAAAAACATCAAGGGGAGCAAACACATGTTTCACGGATAATATGGCTAGAGAGAATAAATGTCTTGAAAAAATAAACTCACCTGAGAAAATATATGAGACAATATGCAATTCGAGTGTTCGGCTCTCTTGAATGAGCGCTCCTATTTATAAGATACAAATATAATTATTTATAGTTATTTATTATTTAAGGAATTAAATTAAAAATATATTTTAAAATGTATCATTTTTTAATATTAATAAAGGCATTCAATGTATTAATTATTTATTAAATAATTTCTAATTAATAATTAAGTATAATCTGATGTTACAAAAAATGGAATTTAAATAGGAGTATTTTTAATAGTATTTAATAATATACAATTTACTAGGGTAGTTTTAGTATACTACTATCTGAAATTTTCATTACATGAGAAAGAAAATAAAAATATATTATCCGTGTTCTTTTTTTTTTTTAAAGTAATTGGACACTATTAGCAACTCAACATTTAAGGAAAAAATTACGTTTTTATATGAAACATGTCTCGTTTGAAATTTTCAATTTACATATGAAATGTTATAATTTTAATTAATTATTTATATAAATTTATTTAATATTTTGAGACGTCGCAAATAAATATTACAATTATACTATATTCGATTTTTCTTAAGCAAAAGAATTTTATGAAAGAGAATGTGTTCTTGTCGTGAACATTGAGAGAGGGTATTGTCCCTAGAATAGAGGGATGTAGAGAGATTGCATTTAAAGAGAGAGAGTATAACTGAATTTCATGTGTTATTTAGCAAATGAGCAAAGAGTTAACTGATTAAAATATCCTCGATAAACACCACTACAAACTGATATAAGAACGCATGGAATGTTTATCCCTTAGGAACAGGACCGATATCGATTGCACCGTATCGTATGGCACCTGCAGAACTAATGGAGTTGAAGTCTCAATTGGAGGACCTTCTGTCGAAGGGATTCATTAGACCAAGTGTTTCACCGTGGGGAGCGCCAGTGTTGTTAGTGAAGAAGAAGGATGGGAAATCTAGATTGTGTGTGGATTATCGACAGCTCAACAAGGCAACCGTCAAGAACAGATACCCGTTGCAGAGGATTGATGATTTGATGGATCAGCTCAGAGGGGCTGCTGTGTTTTCAAAGATTGACTTGAAGTCAGGATACCATCAGATTAGAGTGAAGACTGAGGACATATCGAAGACTGCTTTCAGAACCAGATATGGACACTATAAGTACCTAGTGATACAATTCGGAGTGACAAATGCACCTGCTATTTTCATGGATTACATGAACAAAACATTCCATGTGTTCTTAGATCGGTTTCTAGTGTTGTTTATCGATGACATTCTGATATACTCCAATGATGCTAAGGAACATGAAGAACATCTGCCCCAAGTATTGCCAGTGCTGAGGGATAAAAAGCTGTATGCAAACCCTTCCAAGTGTGAATTTTGGCTTGAAGAAGTCAAATTCTTAGGCCATGTTATCTCAAAAGATGGAATTGTTGTAGACCCGGCGAAGGTAGAAACCGTTTTAGCGTGGGAACAGCCGGAGACTGTGACTGAGATCAGGAGTTTTGTGGGCTTAGCTGGATATTATCGTCTTTTCATTGAGAATTTTGCCAAGATTGTTGGACCTTTGACTCAACTGACAAGAAAGGTTCAACCATTTGCATGGACAGACGCGTGCGAAACAAGTTTTTAGACTATAAAGGAACGTTTGACGACATCACCTGTACTTATTCTACCGCAACTAGAAGAACCTGATGAAGTATATTGTGATGCTTCGCATCAAGGATTGGGATGTGTGCTGATGCAACATCGAAAGGTAGTGGCATATGCGTCAAGACAGTTGAAGACTCATGAGAAGAACTATCCGACTCACGATTTGGAGCTAGCTGCTATTGTTTTCTCATTGAAGATATGGAGACATTATCTTTATGGATGTACTTTCACTATATTCAGCGATCACAAGAGCTTGACGTACTTATTTGATCAGAAGGAACTGAACATGAGACAACGTCGATGGATGGAGTTCATCAAGGACTATGAGTTCACTTTGCAATATCACCCAGGGAAAGCTAATGTAGTTGCTGATGCATTGAGTAGGAAGATGCATGTCTCATCAATGATGGTTAAAGAGATGGAGCTACTTGAACAGTTTTGGGATTTGAGTTTGGGAATGTCTGTAACACCCCGTTTTTAATTAAAATAATGTTGGTATTTTATTTTAATTAAGATTATATTGTATGGTGGTTTAATAGGTGATATAATAATACTTTAATGAAATAAAATATTTTTTTTGTGATGCTGGGTGTGTTTTATGAAATGGAAGAGAGCTAGGGGTGAAAGTTAGGATTAAAAATAGAGACAAGGACTAGGAGAGATTTTAGGATTTTTAGTTTAGCCCTTGAGGAATTAGGTTTAGATGGTTTAATAAGGATGGGGAAGCAGCTAAAGAAAAAAAAAAATAAGAAAGAAGATGACGCGTGAAAGAAGGAGAAAAAAAAAAGAAGAAGGTTGTGCGTGAAGTAGCAGGAAGAGAGGGAGAGCGGATCGGCTTCGGAGAATTCGATCGGGAACGGGGAGCTGCACTCAATCCAAAGGTAAGGGTGGGATTTTGAGTTTCTAATGGAATTATGGTGAATGATATTAGGGATTTGGGAGATGTAGAATTGTTTCTGTTAATGATGTTCTGGAAATCTGATTTGAAATCCATTGATTTTGGGATTTTCTTTTGTGTGATTGAACGGGGTGAGGGCAGAACCATAGTATGCTAGGAGTTTTGGGTTGAGGTTCCCTTTTGATTTTCTTTATGATCACGCACATAAGGACTGTTAGGTAGCATGCTTGTTAGGTTTTGTGTCTTGTTTGATGATAAACAACTTTAATCACTTATTTTGGAACATAAAACGGACTGGTCATTTTCCTGGTATGAACCGTGACTTTCGAAGCCTTTTAGAGCCTGTTTAGAGTTCTCGAATAATGTTGCGTTGAACTGAGAAAGTGTAGGCCTTTGAAAGAGCTTTCTGGAATGATATGGTACATAATTTTTGGTTGAGAGACGAGGTCTGTAAGTTCAGTTTAGTAAACCATGTTTTTCTGCGCTCTGTATCTGCTATCTCTGCCAGTGAACTTCAACGTGATTTTTCACCTTGTTAATGTGCCCAGAAAATTCTTTGATGAACTAGAAAGAGGTGGAGTTTTCTGTTAGCTTTTCAAATTGAGGTCATTTGTAATTTTTGAACAAGTAACGAATCTTGTAGGTTATCTCTACTGAAATATGTTTCTGCTGTGAGCGTAATTCCTGAACTGCTATATGATTTATGCACGGATTTGATGATGCTGTGCTGCTGTCCAAAATTTCCTGGGCTGGACAGTACACTTCGAGACCTGTTTTCGCCCAGTTAGAGTGCTCAAATGAGGATGTGATCAACTAAGAAATTGTAGGACTTTAAGTTAGATTTCTAGGCATATAAAATACATGATTTTTGGTTCAGTCACGAATTCAGGAGACCGCTTTTAGTGGCTGGTGTTCCTGCTGTTTTTCCAGATTACGGAAATTATGATTGTTTTGGAAATATAATTAGATTTAGCTTACATGTTGTATGAAAGTTAATGTCTTTATGTGCCATGTATTAGCTATGAGGATGATGCATGTGGCTGAACACCTTTAGCATGAAATCCATAATTTATTTACCATATGTGATAGCTTCTTCCATGATTGCATGCTTAAGTGAGTTGTTTCATTGATTTGGTGCCAAAATTGCCTAAGATGTCAGGGTAATTGTATAGTTGATAAAAATGCATGTGTGCTGAATTGTGTTGTTTTAAGCGATGTTAGTGATGTAGTGATATAGGCGCAATGCCTCATGTTGAAGTGATGATTATGAGATGTATACGTCCTTTTGAGTCGCATAGCATCTGCATACTCTGTGATGGCCTGTATTGGAGATTTGTGATGAAGGCTTATGCCTTGTGCCTCCAATAATTGGCAATTAGTGATGAGGGCTGAAGCCTTGTTGGTACCACATACATATGCATAGTCATTGTTGTGTTCGAATTGTATCCGAGTCGATGACGTTATTTGTGACTGTTTTAGTAACTGAGCTATATGAATATAAAAAGAAGTGGTGTGACATTAATCTAGCATATTTATTGTCATTCTTATATTTATGATACTCGATATCTCACCCCTTCTGTTTGAATGTTACCCTTGTTGGTAACGTGCAGGTAATCAGGAGGAGTAGTCTATAGCCTTTATTTCGAGTTGGAGTCCTTGCTCTGATACGTAGCACTCGGGGGGGGGGGGGGAAATGGACGCTTGTTTTCCTTCTGTTATAATTTGAATTAAGTTGTTATTTGAGAAGTTGTTTCTGTTTTAAGTTGTGGGCAAGATACTATGTTTTCTTTAAGTTTTAAAGACATTGGATTCGCTGCATAACTATTTGTCAAAGTGAACTAGTTCAAAGACTAATTAATTGTCACAAGAGCATTTAAGTTTATTTATGAGTTCATCTCAAAGTTTATGTGCTATGTATCTGTTACAAGAGCATTATGTTAATGTTTTAAGTGATTATGTAATGCCTCATGAGTGTTAAATTTTTTATCACTCTGATATTTGCAATACATATGCCGTTTAGAATTGGGGTGTTACATTAGTGGTATCAGAGCAATGGTTGGTCAGAGACCAAGTTTTTAGTATAATATATATTCTAATACTTACTGATACTCGATATGTGTAAGTAGCACTATCGAGCTGTTGTTTGATAAGAGTTGTTTGCTGTTTGGAGATTCAGGAAAATGGTTGCCGGAAGGAATGATGAAGCTATCGCTGAGGCATTGGCAATGTTGGCTGGCGCCATTGGGCAAGGTCAGCAAGCGAACCTTGGGAACCATAATCAGGATGAATTCCGTGCTTTTGGAAAGTTTCAGAGGAACAATTCGCCAACCTTTGAAGGAGCATACGACCCTGACAAAGCACAGGCATGGCTGAAAGCAATTGAGAAGATCTTTCGAGTCATGAATTGTACTGACGCGCAGAAGGTGCAGTTTGGCACCCATATGCTTGAGAAAGAAGCTGAAGATTGGTGGGACAACACTGTTCAGAGGTTTGAAGGTGATGGGATGGAGATTACTTGGGATCTTTTCAAGGGTGCATTTCTGGAGAAGTACTATCCAGAAGATGTGCGTGGAAAGAAGGAAATTGAGTTTCTTGAACTGAAGCAGGGTAATGGAACCGTGGCGGAGTATGCTACAAAGTTTGAGGAATTGATTAAGTTTTGTCCCCACTACAATACTGCCGAAGCTGAGAGATCTAAGTGTAACAAGTTTGTGAATGGTTTGAGACCTGAGATCAAGAATGCTGTGGGATATCAACAGATTATCCGATTTTCTGACCTGGTTAACAGGAGTAGGATATATGATGAGGATAGCAGGGAAAGTGCTGCTCACTACAAGTCTTTGAAAGAGAAGAAAGAAAAGGGGCAATTCAGAGGGAAACCGTATGGGAATCCTGCTGATAAGGGTAAACAAGAAGCTGGTCATGACAAGAAGCCGAGAGGGGGAGGAGCTCCTAATCCGGTTAGGTGCTACAAGGGTGGTGTTGAAGGACATCGTTCTCCTGAATGTCCCAATTCAGAAGCAACATGATTTAAGTGTGGCAAGCTGGGCCACAAATCCTTTGAGTGCCTAGAAGGTAAAACTGTGGCATGCTACAGATGTGGAGAGTAAGGTCACATCAGTACTAATTGTGACAAACCCAAGAAGGATCCTGCAAGGGGGAAGGTGTTTGCTTTATCTTGTGCTGAGACTACTGCTGAGGATAGACTAATTCGAAGTACGTGCTTTATTAATGGTACATCTTTGATTGCCATTATTATTATGGGTGTGATGCATTCTTTATTTCATTGGAGCTTGAGAGTCAGATGAGGGAGTCCTACCCGAATTGTTCGTTTAAGGAAATTTTCGAGGGCGAAAATTCTTAAGTGGGGGAGAGTTGTAACACCCCGTTTTTAATTAAAATAATGTTGGTATTTTATTTTAATTAAGATTATATTGTATGGTGGTTTAATAGGTGATATAATAATACTTTAATGAAATAAAATATTTTTTTTGTGATGCTGGGTGTGTTTTATGAAATGGAAGAGAGCTAGGGGTGAAAGTTAGGATTAAAAATAGAGACAAGGACTAGGAGAGATTTTAGGATTTTTAGTTTAGCCCTTGAGGAATTAGGTTTAGATGGTTTAATAAGGATGGGGAAGCAGCTAAAGAAAAAAAAAATAAGAAAGAAGATGACGCGTGAAAGAAGGAGAAAAAAAAAAGAAGAAGGTTGTGCGTGAAGTAGCAGGAAGAGAGGGAGAGCGGATCGGCTTCGGAGAATTCGATCGGGAACGGGGAGCTGCACTCAATCCAAAGGTAAGGGTGGGATTTTGAGTTTCTAATGGAATTATGGTGAATGATATTAGGGATTTGGGAGATGTAGAATTGTTTCTGTTAATGATGTTCTGGAAATCTGATTTGAAATCCATTGATTTTGGGATTTTCTTTTGTGTGATTGAACGGGGTGAGGGCAGAACCATAGTATGCTAGGAGTTTTGGGTTGAGGTTCCCTTTTGATTTTCTTTATGATCACGCACATAAGGACTGTTAGGTAGCATGCTTGTTAGGTTTTGTGTCTTGTTTGATGATAAACAACTTTAATCACTTATTTTGGAACATAAAACGGACTGGTCATTTTCCTGGTATGAACCGTGACTTTCGAAGCCTTTTAGAGCCTGTTTAGAGTTCTCGAATAATGTTGCGTTGAACTGAGAAAGTGTAGGCCTTTGAAAGAGCTTTCTGGAATGATATGGTACATAATTTTTGGTTGAGAGACGAGGTCTGTAAGTTCAGTTTAGTAAACCATGTTTTTCTGCGCTCTGTATCTGCTATCTCTGCCAGTGAACTTCAACGTGATTTTTCACCTTGTTAATGTGCCCAGAAAATTCTTTGATGAACTAGAAAGAGGTGGAGTTTTCTGTTAGCTTTTCAAATTGAGGTCATTTGTAATTTTTGAACAAGTAACGAATCTTGTAGGTTATCTCTACTGAAATATGTTTCTGCTGTGAGCGTAATTCCTGAACTGCTATATGATTTATGCACGGATTTGATGATGCTGTGCTGCTGTCCAAAATTTCCTGGGCTGGACAGTACACTTCGAGACCTGTTTTCGCCCAGTTAGAGTGCTCAAATGAGGATGTGATCAACTAAGAAATTGTAGGACTTTAAGTTAGATTTCTAGGCATATAAAATACATGATTTTTGGTTCAGTCACGAATTCAGGAGACCGCTTTTAGTGGCTGGTGTTCCTGCTGTTTTTCCAGATTACGGAAATTATGATTGTTTTGGAAATATAATTAGATTTAGCTTACATGTTGTATGAAAGTTAATGTCTTTATGTGCCATGTATTAGCTATGAGGATGATGCATGTGGCTGAACACCTTTAGCATGAAATCCATAATTTATTTACCATATGTGATAGCTTCTTCCATGATTGCATGCTTAAGTGAGTTGTTTCATTGATTTGGTGCCAAAATTGCCTAAGATGTCAGGGTAATTGTATAGTTGATAAAAATGCATGTGTGCTGAATTGTGTTGTTTTAAGCGATGTTAGTGATGTAGTGATATAGGCGCAATGCCTCATGTTGAAGTGATGATTATGAGATGTATACGTCCTTTTGAGTCGCATAGCATCTGCATACTCTGTGATGGCCTGTATTGGAGATTTGTGATGAAGGCTTATGCCTTGTGCCTCCAATAATTGGCAATTAGTGATGAGGGCTGAAGCCTTGTTGGTACCACATACATATGCATAGTCATTGTTGTGTTCGAATTGTATCCGAGTCGATGACGTTATTTGTGACTGTTTTAGTAACTGAGCTATATGAATATAAAAAGAAGTGGTGTGACATTAATCTAGCATATTTATTGTCATTCTTATATTTATGATACTCGATATCTCACCCCTTCTGTTTGAATGTTACCCTTGTTGGTAACGTGCAGGTAATCAGGAGGAGTAGTCTATAGCCTTTATTTCGAGTTGGAGTCCTTGCTCTGATACGTAGCACTCGGGGGGGGGGGGGGGGGGAATGGACGCTTGTTTTCCTTCTGTTATAATTTGAATTAAGTTGTTATTTGAGAAGTTGTTTCTGTTTTAAGTTGTGGGCAAGATACTATGTTTTCTTTAAGTTTTAAAGACATTGGATTCGCTGCATAACTATTTGTCAAAGTGAACTAGTTCAAAGACTAATTAATTGTCACAAGAGCATTTAAGTTTATTTATGAGTTCATCTCAAAGTTTATGTGCTATGTATCTGTTACAAGAGCATTATGTTAATGTTTTAAGTGATTATGTAATGCCTCATGAGTGTTAAATTTTTTATCACTCTGATATTTGCAATACATATGCCGTTTAGAATTGGGGTGTTACAATGTCAGCATCAGAGGGAAAGTTGAAGTTTGGCATGATCAGAATCGCCAGTGGTTTGATGGAAGAAATTCTAGACCAACAGTTGCAAGATAAGTTTCTCATGGAGAAGAGAAATCTGGTAACTCATGACAAGGATCCATAATTCAACATAGGAACCGACAATATTCTGCGATGCAAAGAGAGAGTTTGCGTACCGAACAACCCTGAATTGAGAAGATTAATCATGGATGAAGGACACAAGAGCAAGCTGAGTATTCATCCTGGAATGACAAAGATGCATCAAGACTTGAAGATGAATTTTTGGTGACCAGGAATGAAGAAACAAGTGGCTGAGTATGTGGTTGCATGTTAAACTTGTCCGAAAGCTAAGGTAGAGCATCAAAAACCTTCCGACATACTACAAAGGTTAGATGTGCCAGAGTGGAAGTGGGATAGTATATCCATGGATTTTGTGGTGGCTTTGCCAAGGACTCAAAAGAAGTATGATTCGATTTGGGTAAGTATGCTGAGATCTATATTGCTAAGATTGTACGACTTCATGGAGTACCAACCAGTGTCGTGTCTGACAGAGACTCGAAGTTTACATCACATTTTTGGGCAGCTCTTCACGGGGCTCTAGGAACAAAGCTGAGATTAAGATCTACTTATCATCCGCAGACCGATGGACAGACTGAGAGGACTATTCAGTCATTGGAAGATTTGCTGCGAGCTGTGTGCTGGATAACAAGGTAAGTTAGGATGATCTCTTACCACTGATAGAGTTTATCAACAACAACAGTTTTCATTCAAGCATAGGAATGACACTGTATGAGGCTTTGTATGGACGAAAGTGTAGAACACCTTTGTGTTGGTATCAAGATGGGGAGAATTTGTTGATTGGACCCAAATTCTGCAACAGACGACAGAAAAAGTCAGAGAGATCAGAGAGAAGATGAAGACTTCTCAGAGTAGACAGAAGAGTTACGCCGATCAACGACGCAGAACCCTAGAATTTGAAGAAGGAGACCACGTATTCCTGAGAGTTACACAAACTACAGGAGTTGGTCGAGCGATTAAGTCAAGGAAGCTCACACCAAAGTTTATTGGACCGTATCAGATTACTCGTCGTGTAAGACCAGTTGCTTATCAGATTGCTTTACCACCATTTCTTTCCAACATTCACGATGTGTTTCACGTATCACAGTTGAGGAAGTATATTGCAGATCCGACGCATGTTATCGACCCAGATAACATAGAGCTGGAGGATGATTTGTCTTTTGAGATACCGCCAGTTAGCATTGGGGATACAAGAGTGAAGCAGTTGAGAGAAAAAGAGATTGTATTGGTGAAGGTTATTTGGAACCAAGACACAGACGATGCCACGTGGAAGCTAGAGGACAAGATTAAGGAACAATATCTGGAATTATTCGCTTAACCCTAAGTTTCGAGGACGAAACTTTCTTTTTGGAGGGTAGTATTGTAAGACCCTAGTTTTTAAGATAGGTTAAATAATTATTTTCTTATTCACGTTTAGGTTTCCGATGTAACGCATATGGAACTTGGACAAGTGTTTACCGAATTGGACGACTTTATGAAGAAGAAAGTTCAGGAATTGACTAAGGATGATGCCATAGACAGTTTAAGTTATAGTTCGAGCCATTTCAACACCCGACTTATGTAGAAAGTGTCCGAAAAAGGCTATTTCTGCTCTTAAAGCACTGTTTACGCGAAATTCAAAATCTTTAGAAAAATAAGAATCTATCTTTATTTTTCCAATGGCCTGAGTTTCGCTACGGAACTCTGGAATGTTCACACGATAGGTTTGGCTCTACGGAAGTCCATCGAAGCTAGGCTTTAATCCCTCGGGGACTTTAATTAAGACCCTTAATGAAACGTTTTTCTATTCAAAGCTTTTAATGAAGTTTCCATCCACGTTGACACAAGTCTTTCAGCAATTGCGACATTTCTTCAGAAGGAAGTTTCTTCATCCGACGTCAACTGCAAAAAGTAGTTTTCCGACATATTTTGGCCAATACTGTGTTTATATCATTTTCTTCAATTCTGAGAACTCCATTTGGAGTTCTGACATTCTGTCGCCAGATATTCACTTCTTATCGTTAGACAGAGGTACCGGAACGATCGGTTTCGAAAGACCTCGAAGTTTGCTTTTCGAGCATCCACTATAAAAAGGCAGGAAATGAGAAAATATCTCATTTCCCACCAACTAAAGAGAGAGGCCGCGAGTTCTAAGGAGAGGGAGAGGATTTCTTTGCGAGTTCTTGCCCGATCGTCCTGATTTCAGTTTATGTGGATCGAGAGCGAGGTATTCTTGCTATTCCATAACTTTGTTTTCACTTTCTGTAGCTTTAAACCATGTCTTTCTGTGCTCAAAGTTTGGAGCAATTTCCAAAGCTATCTTTTTACTTCAATTTTTCTTTAGATCTACCTTATACTACTACCCAACAACCTATATTCACCGCCGATCGAGTCGCCGTAGATATGAAAAACTGTGGAAATACCCATATTCACCAAAGTTTCGCTTTTGGAACCAAAAATTCACGACTTAACCTTGTGCCTTTAGGATTAGTTGCTATAAATGCTACGATCTACGACCCTGTAAAATCTGTTTTCAAAATTTTTTACTTTGAGTTTTGAGCTTAAAGTTTGGACCCAAAAGAACCTAGTAGCTTAGCAATTTCTAAAAAATTTCCGAGCATTGATTTACCCTAATTATACCTCTATATTACCATTAATCAAGTTAGATCGAAGAAAAAGTGACAAAACGCAATTATGGGGGGGAGTGGCCGAGAGCTCCTAGGGGGTTTGGGGGAGTTTTTATTTTTTGTAAAAACTTGTCTTTTGTCCTAGATTCTCATACTCTGAAACTTTTAAAGTTTCATTGAACGTTAGTTAGAATTGTTTAAGTTGTTGTGATTGATTCTGACTGAGTAAATTGGTTTTTACTCAAAGGTTTGAGTTTGGATTTGGGAACGCTTGGAACTGCTGAGGATTCTCTTGAGGAGCTTGAGGATCGTGAAGCTGGAAGAGACACCGGTGAGGGAAACTTACTCTACTAGATAATGATTTAGGCGTCGATAACTTCGACTTGTTTATTTGGCTATTTGATATTGATTGATTGATCTGAATTCGGAAATGTTTTCTGAGGCTTCGGCCGACATATATGTTTATAAGCTTTAATTGGTCTATGATTGATGTTGGCTGAATCACATGCTTATGTGCTAAGTGGCTAATTGTAGAACATGATGATATGTCTGAATATGTGTTATTGGATTGTACTTATTGTTTGTGCAATTATTTATCCGTATATTGTGATATCGTCAGAGTGTGGATAAAGAGAGTTTATGCCATGTTAATGACTGAAACCATTAAGAGAATAATCATTAGGTCGAACCAAGGTCTGAACCTTTGCTATTTTAGGAGATTGAGACCTTCTCGGGGAATTACACGGGTTTAAGGGAAAACCTTAGAACTTATAGAATTATAAATCATTTCACAAATGAAAATCATAACACGCTAAACAACATTCAAACACTTTAAAGTATTGATAAATTATTGAAGAAGACTTAGAGCTTGAATAAGAAATTGGAAATATGAAAAGTGTCGATGATCCTAGTCTAAGGAAAAACCCTGAGTGCTTATGCACTTTTTGCCAATCGGCAGTTAACATTTAGGCTACCTAAGGGATAAGTCTGGGAAACCAATAAGTTTCTAAGTACGATGTACTCCTTTTGCTCTAAGAGCAGTTCGACCATCCGAGTGATGAGTTAGATGATTCGAGTAATCATCAAGAGTGTTTGCACTCTATCGTTGTAGGAATTCGAGGTCGATAGTTCGAAAATTACCTTAGGGAATCTTAGAGACAATATTCTTAGCTACACTCTTACGTGTGAGGATGATTCGATGTTTGGCTAACCATATTGCATCATTCATTCATGTCTGAGGATACACGACGGAATGTCGGACCTCGGTGGAGCCAGTATGATCGAAAGATCGAGTTCCCACGTAGATCACCACGTGTGACTACACAATTCTGGTTGTAAAAGACACCGAGTCTTATGGTTAACACAAGGGCCGGTGAAAAGACCGACTCGTACACACGTGTCCAACCCGTCCGGAGCATTATTTTAGCATATCATTGCATTTCATACCATTCATTTGATGATTTGATGTTGATAAACATCGTTATGAGTTTGATGATTTGATGTTGATAAACGTTGTTGCGTTTTTGACCCTCGCGCCTTGCCTTGTGTGTATTGTTTGTGTTTGAGCGGTCGGCAAACTGCCAGATGTCGCATGGTTGAGGAGGAGATCGCTACTGACGTAGTCGATCTGGAGACTAGTTCGATTAGGGTGGCACGGAAGACAGTTCGGAGGGAGGTTCTTGACGTGGATGTCGACGTGCTTGTTGTGGACTCAGACATGGATGACGACTATGTAAGATCAAGATTTGATCAGTGGTTGCATCTCTATATTTTGATGATTACAATTAAGGTTTTTGAGGATGAACAATTATGGTACTCTAACGTTTGTCCGTTATAGTTGTGACAAACAGGTTCTGATTCTGACCCAAGTCGATTCCATCAGAAGAAGAAGACCCAAGGGTAACCAAAAGAGAGTTCTAAAGCTTACCATGTTCGTTCAGAACAGTGGCAAATCCTTCAGAAGTTCTAAAGATAGAAACTCTCAAGAGGTACTGAAGAACCGGAGTCAGAAGTTATGAAGACCAGATGTTCCAAAACGAACGGTCCTGAAGTAGAAGACTCAAGTTCTGAAGGCCTGCAAGAAGTTGGCTCTGAAGACCCAAGCTATTCTAGCTCTGGAGTTCAGAAGTTCTGAGGAACATGTCCAGAAGCAGAAGTTGCAAGGTCAGAGGATCCAAGCTTCCGTCTGACTCTGATCAGAAGCTTCACCAACGTCCATCTGAAGCACTCCAGATCATAAGTCAGCTGGTGAAAGGACAGGTCGCTGTCATAGTACACATCGTACTGTCATAGCTTGTCCGCCACCTACCTCGTTCAGCCTAGCAGTCTGATATTACAAGATTGCCACTCCAACGGGCAAAACCCTAGCAACGGCTACACCAATTGCCTTGGAGTATATAAGGGCTGAAGATAGAAGAAAGAAGCCAAGAAACTTTGCTGATATTCTTGAATTCATTCTAACTGATCTCTTAGCAATATTTCTTCACTGTTCTTGAACATTTGAGTTTACCATTAGCTTTTCAGAAGCATTTCTTGTAAACTGTAACGCCCCAATTTCTCAACTGAGGAATCACATTAGTAACCTAACAAAGTCTAAGGACTATTCTGCAATCCCTACAATCCAAGGGATTTTTTTTCTGAAAAACAACTAAACACTTCAGCTAAAAGGTTGGAAACATATCATAACTTTATTTAAATAACCTGTTTCCCGATATACAGTAATAATAGTTTACAATACCATAAGTAAGGTTCAGAATAAACATGCGCACTTTAACAGTGGCGGAAGCAAGGCTTTAATAACAGAGTTCTCATATAGAAAAGGAGACTCAAACATAGTCCACAAGAAGAGAAGCAAAGCTGCTACTTACACCTCTACTCCACCGCCTACAACTCGATCTTCAACACGAGCAGCTAAGCTTCGGCGGAAGGATCTCCATCGCCTAATAGCGTTAAGCGCCCAAACAACAAATAACAAATTGAAAGGGTTAACTCCATGCAATTACCACGTAAAAAGGGGAAAACATGCTACTAAAATTTAAGAGCATAACATAGCACATAAGCTAGCAACTTAATTCCAGATAGATGACGACATATATCCAACAACATAAAAGCAATTCAGGTATTAACAACTTATCAACATATATCAAACTCAGATAACAATAACCTCAACAAGTCAGATCAAATGTCGACAACGTAGATCAAATGTTAGTGCTCTATGATGCAACTATATGCTGCTAATAAAATGGATCGATAAATATCGTCTCGCAAGACGGGACAATGATAGGACACACCTCCTCATCGCCACTTATAGCGTCATACATGACGGGACAATCATAGGACACACCTCCTGATGCCACTTAACGTCACACATTACGGGACAATCATAGGACACACCTCCTGATCGCCACTTAACGTCACACAAGACGGGACAATCATAGGACACACCTCCTGATCGCCACTTAGCGTCTCACAAGACGGGACAATGATAGGACACACCTCCTCATCGCCACTTATACTTAAGCCCTATATGCCAAGTCAGACAACAACAAAGCCCAACCAAGGACCAATCCAAAGTAACCACATGTTCTATCCACTAGGAAGCAGTAATGACAGAAACCAGTAAACGGCCGAAGCCTCTCAGAAGACGGAGACACACGTCTCAATAAGTTCACTCGGCCGAAGCCTCCAGAAAACATTTTCCCAGTTCAGTACAATAATCAAAATCAAATGCCAATCCAATTTAAACATCTTCATCTCAGACGCATGCAGTGCGATAAAAGCAGGCACGACTCAAAGACGCGCTAAAACTGAGTTACCCTTACCTTCGTGAGTAGAAGTGGTGCATGGAAATTGCGAACCTAAAGCAAGGAAACACAATCATCAACACAAGCCTCACTGGAAGCAACACGATCTAATAATACTAATCGAAATCGTAAAGAACGCTTTTAAAGCTTCAGAGTTCCTATTTAGGCACAAATTGACAACAGAACTTCTTTTGCTAAAACGCGCATAACTTGAGCTACAGAACTCGGAATGACACGAAACCGGAGCCAAAATTTCGACAATCGAAAGAGCTACGCTATAGCTCAGGTCATAGAGACCCAAAAATTATTTTTGGACACGGTACCCTAACAAACAGGTTTCGGCCACTCTAAAAAATAGGGTTTCCGAACTTTTTCTTCGATCTAATTTAATTCCTAGGTATTCTTAGGCGATATCTAGGCCAGGTAAACTTTCAGAAAAATTATCGGATCGAAAACTAGAACAGGGGTATTTTGGTCAAGATTTTTAGCTCGGAAACTCAAAATCAGAATTTCGAAAAATAAATTAGATGAGGTTGATACCAACGACGATTATAACGACTAATCCTACTGACGCTAAGCTCAGTCGAGAGTTTTTGACTCAAAAAGCGGAACCTCAGCATAAAATGTTTATTTTGAGCAGAATTGAAGTTCTGCGGCGATTCGACGAGATTCGGCGAAATGTAATCCGCTAAACATGCTCTTGGGCACGCAGGGAATAAGTTTAGACAGAGAAATCAAGTTATTTGGACAGTTTTACAAAAAGCTCAAAACTTTGAGCACAGAAAGACATAGAGAAAAGCGACAAAATTTACGATCAGAGGTAAGGAAAAGCATCAGTACCTCGAGGCCTACGCGTAGCAACGAACTGTGTGACGATCAAGCAAGAATCGGCGAAAATCTTTCTCTCCCCCTCCTTCCTTGAAGCTCGCGGGTTGTATGTGTGTTGGTGGTGATGTTTTTGTTTTTTTTTTTCAATTTTCAAGCTATTTATAGAAAATGGAAAACGCGGGAAAAAGAATATGTCGCGATTCCGACTTTTCCTGCACATTCCTCCGTGAATTCTAAGATAGGATCTGGTGACAGAATTCCATAACTCAAAACAGGTTTCTCAGAATTAAAGCAAACGATCCAAAGTCGGTGTAAATCTATTTTACCCGAAAAACTACTTTTTGCAGTTGATGTCGGATGAGAAAAATTCTTTCTGAAGAAAGATTAGAAACCTCGAAAGCAATAGGTGTACGCGTGTGGAATCTTCGTTTGAAGCTCCGAATAGAAAAAGTCTTCATCGACCGTTTATTTTAAGTTTCTTGAGTTATCAGGGATTTAGTTTCGGCAAACCTCCGATAACTAGAATCGGACGTTCGTACATTTCAGGGTTTCGTATCGAAATGTTTGTCATGGAAAGATTAAGAGAAGTTCTAACATTTCTCTGAAGATTTTTGGAATTAGTTTCAATCGTGTCTTTAAGTGCAAATTAGTCGTTTACAAACGTTTTCGCCCTAAGGCGGGAGTGAATGAAGCTCGTGCTATAACCTATAGCGACTATATAACTATTCTTAACCATTTCCTGAACTTTCTTCTTCATAACGCTAATCCAAACATTAAACACGAGTCGAGTTCCTCTCACGCTTACACATAATCCTATGCGTGAGTTGGAAATTAATTATTTATTTAATTCTAAAATCTTGGGTCTTACATAAACCCAAAACCTTTTACAAACACTTTGTAAAGTTCCTTAAGAGACCAAGTTTGGTCGGATCTTGAGAGGACTGAATCAAGTTTGGTTCAGTGTTTAACTAGTCTTTAGAGGATCGATTGATCAGCGTCTTGAGAGAATACTAGTGAGAAAATCAGTGTACTGTTAGTCACTTAGCAGGTTGTAAGTGCAGTTGTAACATTCATTGATTTTAGTGGATTGCCTTCATCAGAAGAAGGAAGAAATCACCTTCACGGGTGGACTGGATTAACTTGAGCTTTTATCTCAAGTGAACCAGGATAAAATACTTGTGTGCTCTACTTCATTCTCCTTAGCACCTAGTTCTTATCTTTAAGTTTTTCTAAACTTAAAAAGGGGAAACTTTTGTTTAAAAACTCTATTCAAACCCCCCCTTTCTAGTGTTTTTCGCACCTTCAGACTATGCGAGCGAGGAGGAGGAAGAGGGTTGGGAGACCCGCTTCTTTGCATGATTTGGGTTAGGGTGTATATTCAGTAGTAGCTCTGGTTAGTTGTTGTACATTTGGGACATGGTAGGTTCCCGACCTTTTGCTTTTTGTGTGATTCTCTGTTTGAGAATCAGAGAGAGTAGTCGGACGGTAGGAGATCTAAGGAGGTTGTTTTGGGCTGACTCTCTCACATTTTGATGACTGTAATTATTACACTTACTTTGATTACTGTTGCGTACACTTGCCTTCTGGCATACTTTCTGTCACAGTCAGGTTCTGGTGACGTTTGTGGTACAACATGAGCTGTATCTGTTTATATATATTAGTTTATCGGGGTATGTTTGGAGTTTTATTTAAGTCCACGTTGGACAAGTCTTTCATATTTCTTTATCTCCATTTCTAAAAAAAATACCTTCATTTTCCGCTGTTTTATTTTTAATTGGTTACGAAAGTGACGCTCCGAAAGTCGGGGTGTTACATCCGGAGAAGCTGTCACCTCCTCCATTGCCCTCACACCGGCCCTCAAGGGTCTAGCCTTCCTCTCCACCAAGAAATTGACTCCAAGAATATCCCAAAAGTGTTTATTAGGTTTGAAGAAGAGAAAGATAAAAAGATCCCAAAAAATAGGTCAAAAACGGAATTTATAGTGATTTTTCGTTATCTGGTACGTTTTGTCCTTTCTGGTGCAGAAGATGATTCGGCGTAGTCGTGTGTACTGTAAGACGGATGCAAATCTGGCGTGTTTGGTTCAAGATTAACGGTGTACCGCGATGCACCGTAGTGGAGCCCCATGGATCTGGTACGTTACTTGCCTGGGCTAAATAAGTGGCGTGATCTCACCGCAGGTGCACGGTAATCTTGTGCACCTGCGCCACACAGGATCTCAGCGCCACACAGATAAAAATAAGATAACGCTTTAAAATAAATTTATCATATCCTAAAATAAAGTAAATAAATCCTAATAATATATAGAAAATAATGTAAAACGTAGAAAAATACTAAAACCAAATAAAACATTAAAATGCATGAAATAAGCCTAAAGTATCCTAAAATGACTAAAATATCTTAAATAATATATTAAAATGCATGCAAGTAAACTAGGAAAATAGCCTTAAATCCCGGGTGATCATCACCCAAACGAAAATCGATGACCTCCACCATGATACCGACTGTAACACCCCTTCAGCCTCCTCTTCTCAACGCGAATCAACGTCAGAAATGTTGGATGAAACCCCTCCTTTCGAGGGAGCCCCCCTTCTTGACTTTGAAGAGATTAAAGCCAACCGGCTTCAAACATTCAGAACCCTCAAACGCTCCGTTCAAACCTGTGCAGACGGGGACGTCAAGAAGTCCCACTTCTTCTATGTTTACGAATACCTGCTTTCAGAACTTGGGGTGAAACTCCCATTTTCACCCTTTCTCTGTTGGGTGTTGAGTGAGATAAATGCCGCTCCTTGCCAGCTGCATCCCAACGTCTGGGCTTTCATAAGGTGTTTTGAGATGCTCTGTGGCGCGATCCAACTTGAACCGTCACCCGCCCACTTCTTTTATTTTTATGATGTTAACTCCAAATCTCTCCAACCAAGTGGTTGGGTCTCCTTGAAATCTCACCTTGGGCGAAAATGCCTTAACCCTTACAAAAGCAACCCAAATACGAGCTTTGCTCGGCGATATTTCCGTGTGATTGTTCACCCCGTTTATCCAGAAGCTTTTACCCTCCGGGACGGGACCGCCCTTTTCCCCCTTTACTGGACCGAGAAACCTCGCGGCATTCCCGACCCGCCTGAGAGATCTCTATCCAAAGATGACAAAGCCATCATCGACCTACTCGCCAAGCTCCCCGTCCTCGACTGTACTAAAGTCGGCCTCTAAAAACTCCTCCCTTACCCAATACGCTCGCCATCTGTTGTTTACTTACATAACTACAAACTTGTGTATCTTTTCCTCTACTTTTTCTTTACTTTCTAATGTGTGTCTCTCTCCCTTTTTTTTAGGGAATATGAACTTCTCCAACACCGAGCTCCTACATGTTCTCGCCGCCAGGAGGGCTGCTCAATCACCACCAACACTCAATACCGAAGGGGGCAAGAGAAGTCGCCCACTGGCGGATGTTGTTAGCAGGACCAGATATCATACCCCTTAGCACCTTGGCGTTCTCATTCTCGCCGAAAGTCGTGTCTAAATCAAGGAAGCCCCGTACCCAAACTTGCTCGCCGGAGAACCCCACGAGGGTTCCTGTGTACGGTGTTAAATCATCGTCCGTTAAACCAAGATGATCAAATGCATCCCTATAGATAATGTCCATTGAGCTGCCCTGATCCAAAAGTACACGCCTGACGTTTAGATTGTTGATCCGCAGCAGGACCACAATTGGGTCATCCAAGTGAGGCTAAATCCCGGCGAAGTCTTTTGTTGAAATAATAATATCAGGGTGTGTGAAGCCAAAATGATTCTCTTGGACGGAGTTTACCGCCCTTATATGTCGCTTCCTCTCCGCATAAGTGTCACCACCGCCCCCGAACCCTCCATCTATCGCGTTAATGTCTTTGGCTGGCGACTTTAGTTCCCGCTCTACAACCGCCAGGTCTTCCTGTCGCCTTGATAATGTTCGACGGCGATCACTCCAGACGTAACGTCTCAAGCGTCCTGACTTGACAAACTTCTCAATGCCTTTTCCCAAGGCGTGACAATCATTGGTGTCATGGCTTACTGCATAGTGATATTTACACCATTTCATCACACCAACATCTCTCGGCGGGCGCTTGGGAAACTCTGGTTCATCACTCATATGCACAGCTTTTAGCTCCCGCAAAATGTCTGCCAAGTTAGCATTGAGCACTACATCTGTCTCCTCCCGCCAGCTAGTCCCTTGACAGTCCTAGCGGCGACGTCGCTCCGCGTTTTCACGCCACCACGGTGGCGCCAGTTGCTCCTTGGTCGGTTTCGCCGCCAACTTTTCTTTCTCACCACCTCGTCGTTGCTTCCTAATCTGTTTAACAGGAGCTTCATCCATCTCTCCTTTCGCGCGGTTACGCTTGAATACATCATCCTCTTCATGCAAAATGTACACGCTCACCCAAGAGCGGACTTTCGTCATGGAACGAGCTGATTTCCTACTTAGCTTGCTGTTTAATGGTCCTGGCAATAGTCCATTCTTGAATTCTCGCGCAGAAGTGCATGGCTTGGATTCCTCCACTCTCACGGAAGCTACACTAAAACGCGCCACGTACTGTTTCGAAGTTTCGCCCTCTCCCTGGCGAACATTATACAGATCCTCAATTGTTACTTGCTTGACCTTACTCGGAGAGAATTGAATCAAGAATTTCGATGAAAAGTCGCGAAAATTAAAGATAGAGCCGCGTGATAGGGTCGGAAACCACACCATCGTCGTTCCTTTGAACGTTGAAGGAAACATCCTACATTTGACCGCGTCCGACGCCGCACCGATCACCATTTTCGTATTGAAGTAGAGAAGGTGATCCTTCGGATCGGTTTTCCCGCTGTAGGACTCCAAAACAAGATTATTCATATTGTCCGGATTGTAACTCCCCTTACCTCCGCCGAAAAAGGCTCAAACTCAGCAACAACCACTGCCTCATGAATCCATTCGTCCAGTTGCTCAAGGCGAAAGAAGTCGAGTTGTGCTTGTAGACGCTCATTTCACTGTTGAATGTCGGCCACGGTTTGAGACATGCGTCGCCAATCTTCTTGTGAGACAGTCAACTGAGGTGGAGTCAGAGAAGGCAGAGGAGTCGGTGTAGCCGGCTGCTCTTGCCGCACCTCCTAGCATTGCTCCTGTACCGACTGAACTCGTTGTCGTCAACCGTGAGCTTCCATCGAAAGCTGCTTTAAAAACCACTGAGAATCAAGAAATTCCACACAAAAAATCCAGGAATTTGATAGCGATCACAGCCTTTTCCAACTGTGCTATGGTGCAACCAATCCACGTGATCCGGGAGTAGAAAGTTTACGGTTCCCCACAAACGGCGCCAAATGTTCTTGCCATGAACATTGAGAGAGGGTATATTCCCTAGAGTAGAGAGATTGCACTTAGAGAGAGAGTATAATTGAATTTCATGTGTTATTTAGCAAATGGTAACCGCTCCCAATTTATAGTAGGGGAGCTGGGCCTAGCATGCATAACTGCATCTATTGGGCCGTTTGGGACTCGCGGGAGGAGGCCCAATTCCCAAGCTGGGCGACCGCCACTTGGCGGGTAGATGTAGAGAGATTGCACTTAGAGAGAGAGTATAATTGAATTTCATGTGTTATTTAGCAAATGGTAACCGCTCCTTATTTATAGTAGGGGAGCTGGGCCTAGCATGCATAACTGCATCTGTTGGGCCGTTTGGGCCTCGCGGGAGGAGGCCCAATTCCCAGGCTGGGCGACCGCCACTTGGCGGGTAACCCTTGGGCGTAGGCCCCCTAGGGGCTCGCCCAGTCCATATAGAATCAAAATTGTTTCTATAGCTTTTTAGATAATTTTTTTAAATTTTAAAATTTTAGGTGAAATGGATCCTAATAAAGGTTCTGATCCAAATCAGTGGTTAAATGACCCTAATGAGTGGCTTAATAGTATAAGAAGCTCACAATGCCTTGTCAACTTGCTTGATAATGGAATAAGCTTTTTTGGAGAAGACAGTTGTATGTATTCTATCATACCTACAATTATGTCAGGTGGCTAAAAGGCAATATGAGAGGCTCCAAGACAGACATACAATACCAAGGGTAAGAGAAGAATCAAGGGTGTCATTCATGAGTATGCTAATAAATGATGATGTTACTTGTGTGGAACAGCTACGGATGGATACCAACACATTTCGTGTGTTCTGTTCTCTTCTACATGTTGAGGGTAGGCTAAAGGAAGATGGGTTAGTGCCAATAGAAGAACAAGTTGCGATGTTTCTACACGTATTGGCTCACCATGCTAAAGACCGTGTCATAAAATTTAAATTCCAAAGATCTGGGGAAACTATTAGCATATACTTCAATTTAGTGTTAAGTTCTGTCTTAAGGTTACAAAAGAATTTACTTAAAACACCATATCCGATTCCTGAGGATTGCATTGACAATAGATGGAAATGGTTTAAGGTATGAATTATATTAGAGATTTATTTTCTTATTAATTATAATATGCTTTCTACATATATAACAAGATTTAACATTATTAAAAGGAGTTTGCTTATGTATTTAAGGGTTGTCTAGGGGCACTAGATGGAACCTATATTCGTATTAATGTCTTTGAGGTTGATAAACCAAGATATAGAAGTCGGAAAGGTGAAATTGCAACAAATGTCTTAGGAGTATGCTCACGAGACATGCAATTTATATATGTGCTACCAGGTTGGGAGGGTTCAGCTTCAGATGCTAGGGTGTTGCATGATGCAATTAATAGGAGAAATGGTCTTAAGGTTCCTACAGGTAATAATAAAAAAACTGCATTCAAATTCAACATTTTAATAAAATAGAATTAAATATTTAATCTATTTGTTCTTGAAATAGGAAAATACTACTTGGTAGATGGTGGGTACACAAATGGAGAAGGGTTTCTTGCCCCTTATAGAGGAATTTGATACCATCTTAGTGAGTGGAGACATCAACGTGGTAGAACTGTTCAACAAGCGACATGCTCAAGCTAGAAATGTGATGGTGTTTTCATTGAATTTGGAAAAAAATTTGATGGTATTTTCATTCAATTTGCTATGGATTATATATAAAATTTCCTACAGTTTTTTATTGCTACTTTTTATAGTAGTCTTTTGCATTATATTATTTGTATAGGCATGACATGAAGTTACACAATAAGCTGCAAAAGTTAAAGTAGAGCGTAGGGCTTGGAGTGATGAAGAGTTTAATGCGTTATTAGATTACTTGGAAGAGGTTGTTTCTAGGAACAAAAGGTGTAACGGTTGGAGCAAAAATTAGAAGCCAAGTTCCCTGCAGCAGACTTAAAGGTGAAACCACATATTGAATCCATTGTTAGGAGACTTAAAAATAAGTATAATGAATTATATGACATGTTGAATACAAGTGGTTTTGGATGGGATGAATTGAACAAGAAAATTCTTGTTGATAGTGATGATGTTTGGAATTCCTACTGGACTGGGCGAGACCCTAGGGTCCCTCGCCCAGGAGCGCTGGCATGGGGCGATGAGCAGACCGGGAACTTGGTCCTTCCTCCCGAAGGCCCAACTGGCCCATTAGGATGACTTGGAGGCGCTAAGCCCAACTCCCCCAACAATAAATAGGGGAGGGATACCAAATGTAAAGGACTCTTGGCTCATTTGTGAAATAACAAGATTGAAATTCAGTTATTCTCTCTCCAAAGCGGTTACGCTTTCATTCTCCCTAGGAATCTCACATCACGTTCCTTACACCTTAGGTACTATACCTCATCTCAATGTTCATGATGGAACATTTGGCGCCGTCTGTGGGGATCAATAGATTTTGATTCCCGGACTACGTGGATTGTGGTTTAGCTGAGTGAAGTTCAATTTTTCGTGCAATTCTCTTTGGTTTTTGATTTCTTAGTCAAATTCTTGATTTGTTGGTGGCACTTGATGGAAGCGCAACGTCGACAAAGCGAACGAAGGATGAAACACACGCGTGGTCCGCGTCACGCGTATAGAAGGCGACGCGAGAAGGAGGCGGAATCTTCAGTCTCCTTGTTGAAACCCTCAGAAGAAAAACCGTTGTCACCTCAGTCGTTGGACACTCTCAGAGATTGGAGGTGGCTGATTCGCGACATAAGTAGTGGTTTGGAGCAGCAGGACACAGAGGCCCGGGGAGCAAATACAACGGCGGAGCCTCGGACATTGCAAAGGGAAAGCCATTGGAAATCCTCGAGGGAATAGAGAAACTCATCTCCAAAAGGAAAGCTGGCGTGCCTAGACAAATCGTCTAAATCGGAAATCCTCCGAGAACCATTAGCGACGCGAATAAGCGGCGAGCCGGGAGGTGAGTGGTGCGTTTATCACCAGGCCATGGACCACATCACAGAGGAATGCCGCACGTTGCAGCGTGAGGTTGAAAAACTGATAGGAGAAGGAAAACCTACTAGAATACAAGGCGGTAGTGCTCTGATACCCAAGGGAGTACACACGATCGCCGGAGGGTTTGGAGGAGGAGGAATCACCAGTGCAGCTAGAAAGCGGTACGCTAGGGCGGTGAACACAATAACAGAGGTTCCTTTCGGTTTTTCACACCCAAACATTACCTTTCCATCCGATGACTTCTTTGGAGTAAAGCCACACCTAGACGATCCGATTGTAATTCTCCTTCGCGTCAACCAACTTAATGTACAACGAGTACTTTTAGATCAAGGGAGTTCAGCGGACATCATTTACAGCGGGGCATTTGATCGACTCGGTTTGAATGAGGAAAATCTCACTCCTTATGCAGGGACTCTGTTGGGGTTTGCGAGCAAGCAAGTATGGGTGAAAGGCGTCCTTGACCTTGATACCACATTCGGCGAGCGAGAGAACGCTAGGACGCTGAGGGTGAAATACTTAATTCTAGGAAGGGAGGGATCTTACAACATGATAATTGGCAGAAACACCTTGAACCTGATGTGCGCTGTGATTTCAATGGCACACATGGCGGTTAAATATCCTTTGTCGAATGGACGAGTTAGGAGAGTAGTTGTGGACCAGAAAACTGCGAGGGAGTGCTACTGCAACGCGGTAGACTGGTACGGGAAAAGGAACGCCTCGGTGGGACACTGATGCAACGAGGTCGATGCGCTGGAAGAGAACCTAGACTCAAGGGGTGAGGGGCGAGTCAACAGGCCCACGCCGATCGAGGAGACCAAGGAACTGAAATTTGGCGAGAAGATACTCAAAATAGGGATCCAACTGACTGAGGCCCAAGAACAAAGATTATCAAAGCTATTGGGCGAGAACTTGGATCTCTTTGCTTGGAGTCACAAGGACATGCCAGGAATAGACCCGAACTTCATTCGCCACAGGCTGGAGCTAAATCCCGGTATTAAACCAGTGACCCAGACACGCCGGCGAATGGGCGATGAAAAGGAGAAGGCAATCCAGCAAGAGGTAAACAAATTACTGGCGGCAGACTTCATCTGGGAAATTAAGTATCCTACTTGGCTGGCGAATGTGGTGATGGTAAAGAAGGCGAACGGAAAATGGCGGATGTGTGTAGACTACACAGACCTGAACAAGGCATGTCCGAAAGATTCTTATCCATTACCGAGCATAGAGAAGCTCGTGGATGGAGTGTCGGGAAATGAGCTGCAGAGTCAGATGGATGCCTATTCGGGATATCACCAAATCAAGATGCACCCGTCGGATGAAGACAAAATGGCCTTCATGACCGCTAGGGTAAACTACTATTATCAAACCATGCCCTTTGGGCTGAAGAATGCGGGGGCGACGTATCGGCGGTTGATGGATAGGGTATGTGAGGGCCAAGTGGGAAGGAACATGGAGGTATATGTCTATGATATGATCGTGAAATCGGTTTTGGGATCAAGCCATCATGAGGATTTGACGGAAGCTTTAGGCAAGCTCCGAAAGCATAATATGAGGCTCAATCCGGAGAAGTGTTCTTTTGGTATACAGGGCGGGAAGTTTTTAGGCTTCATGATTACGTCAAGAGGGATTGAGATCAATCCAGATAAGTGTAAAGCAATCCAAGAAATGAAAAGCCCCAGCAGTGTAAAAGAGGTGCAGCGCCTGACGGGACGGATTGCATCCCTGTCCAGGTTTCTCCCTCATTCAGGCGACAAGTCGGCCCCATTCTTCAAGTGCCTAAAGAAGAATGCGGCGTTTGAGTGGAGTTCAGAATGCGAAGAAGCCTTTAAACGCCTCAAAGAGATGTTGTCCGCGCCACCCGTGTTTTCAAAACCTGCCCAAGGCCTCCCTTTGCACTTGTATTTTTCTGTCAGCGATCATGCAATCAGCTTCGTCATTCTTCAAGAGGTAAACAGAGAGAAAAAAATAGTTTACTTCGTAAGCCATACACTTCAAGGGGCGGAGGTTAGGTATCAGAAGATAGAGAAGGCGGCGCTCGCCGTCCTCGTTACCGCCAGACGCCTAAGACCTTACTTTCAAAGCTTTCAGGTAAAAATAAGAACTGATCTTCCTTTGAGACAGGTGTTGCAGAAGCCAGATTTGTCAGGGAGACTTGTCGCATGGTCGGTTGAATTGTCAAAATACGTTTTGCAATACGACAAAAGGGGGAAGGTCAGTGCGCAGACTTTAGCTGATTTTGTGGTGGAGTTAACGCCGGAAGACGGTGAGAAGGTGAGCACGCAATGGACATTGTTTGTCGATGGGTCATCAAATGACAACGGAAGTGGAGCAGGGGTCACGCTACAAGGGTCTGGGGAGTTGGTATTAGAGCAGTCCCTCAGATTCCAGTTCAAAGCCAGCAATAACCAATCAGAATATGAGGCCCTGATCGTCGGGCTGAAGTTAGCAATTGAGGTACGGATTGACAGTTTGCTGGTTAGAACGGACTCGTTGCTAGTGGCAAACCAGGTAAATGGGGAATTCCAGGTGAAGGAGCCGGCCTTGATAAAATATCTAGAACGCGTACGACTGTTGATGGGTCGACTGCAAGAGGTGGTAGTTGAATTCGTGCCAAGGGCGCAGAACCAGAGGGCGGACGCCCTGGCGAGATTAGCCAGCACTCGAAAGCTTGGGAACAATCGAAGCGTGATCCAAGAGACGCTCGCCAATCCTAGCAACGAAGGAGAGTTGGTAGCCTCGGTTGACCGCCAAGAAACTTGGATGGACCCCATTGTAGACATCTTGGCGGGTTAGCCAAGCGAGGTGGTAAAATACTCGAAGAAAAAAAGGAGAGAGGCAGGACACTACACTTTACTCGATGGGATACTCTTTCGACGAGGATTTAGTTCACCACTCCTGAGATGTCTTCCGCCCGGGAAATACGAGGCCGTCATGGCAGAGGTTCACGGGGGGGTTTGCGCTAGTCACATCGGAGGAAGGTCTTTGGCTAGCAAAGTCCTCAAAGAAGGTTTTTACTGGCCTACAATAAGAAAAGACTGTGCAGAATTCGTGAAAAAAATGCGAAAAGTGTCAAGTGTTTGCAGACTTGCCTAGAGCCCCAGCGGAACAGTTGGCCACGATTAGCTCCCCATGGCCCTTCGCCATGTGGGGAGTTGACCTCGTCAGGCCTTTCCCCACCGCCAGGTCACAAATGAAGTTCATCCTTGTGGCGGTGGATTACTTCACCAAGTGGGTGGAGGCCGAACCCCTCGCAAGCATTACTGCGGCCAAGATCGTAAGTTTTTACTGAAAAAGAATCGTATGTCGGTTAGGGGTACCACAGGCGATCGTTTCGGATAATAGAACGCATTTTGCAAGTAATCAAACCAGAGAATTCTGCGAAGAGATGGGTATTCAGAGAAGATTCTCTTCAGTGGAGCATCCACAGACTAACGGGCAGGCAGAATCAGCAAATAATGTAATCCTGCGAGGTTTGAAGCGCCGGCTCTCGGAGGTAAAGCGAGCCTGGTTAGATGAACTCCCGGTTGTGATCTGGTCCTACAATACGACGCAACACTCAACCACTGGGGAGACTACGTTCAGGATGGCTTACGGGGCGGACGCCATGCTTCCCGTAGAAATAGACAACAGTTCTTGGTGAACAGCGCCACGGTTCGAAGGCGAGAACTCCTCGAACATGGCGGTGGAGCTAGATTTGTTATCAGAAACACACGAAGAGGCTCGCATCAGAGAGGCTACGATGAAGCAGCGGGCTACGGCGAAGTACGATATGAAAGTGCGCCCGAGGGCGATGCAGAAGGGAGACCTGGTGCTTAAGAAACGAACCGGGATCACCGGGAACAAGCTGAGTCCAATCTGGGAAGGCCCCTACAGAATTCTGAAGGCTTTGGGAAAGGGGGCTTATCACCTAGAGAGCTTAGATGGAAGGCGAGTGCCACGTTCCTAGAACGCGGCGAGCCTGAAATACTATTACAGCTGAAGGATCGACAAGGAGTTGGCTTCAGCGCGAGGACGCGTCTCGCAAAGATAGGGGGATCAAAAACAAAGAAACAACATATTCTTGTTCTCCATTTCGGGAGTTTGTTGGCCAAAGCGCCTAAATAATAAAAACAAAGACACGTTCTTGTTCTCCATCTCGGGAGTTTGTCGACTATCACGTCTGATTGAAAATACAAAAATTGTATCCAGCTATTTCAATCACACTGAATTGCGGCGAGAGCTAGGTGGGAAAAATTCCCTGAAGGTGGCGATCGCAACACAACCTTGAAGTCTGGGGATCGCTCCGGAAAAGCCAACACAGCTCGCCGTCACTCGTCGGCGATATGTGCGGATAAGCTTCTTATCCCAAAAATCCCCCCGAAATATAGGCGAGCGAACATAACCAGGCATAAGTCTGGGTAAACCTATATGGCCATTGGGTCCCTAGCAACAATAAGTCCTCGCCTGTAACACCCCGATTTCGGTGGCGTCACTTTAGTAACCAAAAAGAAACTAATGCGGAAAAACGTGAGTATATTTTTTTTTTTTGATAATACTAGAATCAAGACTGAAAGGAATAAACTCCCAACAAAAGATAACAGAACTAATGTATAATATAAATACAGCCCCCACTGTAAGTAGCAAACCACGTCACGAGTAAACCTCCAGTGACGAGAAGTAACAGAAGGTAACGCCCGTAGGCAAGAGGTACAATCCAAAAGAAAGGTCAAGTGTCCGCAACACTATCCCTCAAAAATGAGAATAAGTTGGCCCAACGGCCTGAAACAAGACCTCCTAGCCCAACCAACTCTCTGCAATCCCCGTAGAGGAATCACACAAAAAGCTATAGGCGGGAAACTACCCTGTCCCCAAAGAAAGCAATAACGTCCAGAGCTAAGACTCTACTCCTACACTAATCCCATCTCGAGGAGCTCACACTAGCACTAAAACCTACATGCTAGCATGATCGTCGTCCGAATTCGAAATTCAGAACGACCTAGTCTATGTACACAATCCGTCCTCCTCTCGCGACCGCGATGCGTTCCGGTTCCGGCATCTCAAACCTAGTTCCCCCCGAAGGGTGAACCATCGTGAATCAGTCCGCCATAGACATCTGACAAAGGGCGTTTGTCCGCCAAAGCACACACAGAAGACGCGAGGGTCAACTCCAAAGAATTATGTAAATAATAAATCCAATAGATACAGATATAGATAGCTACTTAGGCTTATAAGCTAGGGATAGCATCCTAGGGTTGTATATTTCACAATGAATATAAAAGACAGTAATAACAATTAACATGCATCAGATAAGATTAACAATTATCAATCACACACAGCAACTAAGTCAGTATGCATGTTGCATGAAATGATATGACGGTTAACCCAGTTAACCAAATGCATTCCGGAAAGGGATGGACATCAAACGGATCAGCCCTAACACCAGCCACGGTGGGACCATTTCGGCCCGCGTGCCTCTTACACCACACAAAGGTAGCCAGATCAGCAGTAAACCCGAAGGTCTGTCATTTCGGTCTGCTACAAGAGTCGTCTACAAACGCTCTTACACGGCATTCCGGGTCTTATGACCATTTTGGAAACCGACGAGGTCCAGAGTACGTCCTGTGTTAATACCTCATTAATGTTGCATGAATGCAGGATGATTAGTCAAACAACGTCTTCGAATCTCACTCGACACGTCGCCACGTGTTCTAGCTAAATTAATGTCTCTAAAAGCTTACCCTAAGGTAAAGTCGATTCTGCGACAAAAGACAACACTTCACAACAACACATAACTCATGATGATCTCCAAATCATCCGACTCATCTCAATCCGATGGTCAAAACTGCTCAACGAGCAAGAGTATCAACATACTCGGAAACTATCAATTTCCCGGACTTATCCCCCGGATAGCCCAACAACACAGCTGCTCCAACAGCACAAGAGCATCAACATACTCAATACTTCTCAACTTCCTCAACACTTGGATCCGACGACACTTCTCGTTTTCAAAACTTAATGTTCAAGCCCTAAACTTTCGTCTGAGTCTTTTATCATTATATTAAGGGTTTTGAGGTTGTTTAATACATTATGGAGGTTCATTATGAAATTGTTTAAGTTTTGTCTCTAATCCTATTAGTTTCAAAGATCTCATAATTCCAATGATTCCCTGGAGAAGGTCTCAAAACAAAAGGTCCATCATCACCCAAATAATGGCCCGAGAAGTTCCCAGGTAAGCTGGCCGGGCACAATGCCTCATTAAAAGCCCTTCTTGCCTTAGACAGAACAACCCAAGTTCTTACGTGAATTCAAATGGGATTTTTCCAATATCATTTTCAAACTCATTTTCCTTAGAGAAGGTCTTGATCCATAAAACAATAATAGGGTATGAACCTCGGTCCGTCCCATCAAACTTCCCCAAAATCTCAAAATAAAATCGGCATGACATGCCCGTTATCCTCACTCTGAAGCATAACAGATATAGGTGCAATAGCATAGTTAAGTTAGCACAATCCAACGATCATAGCACATATATTAACACATCCTAGATTAACCATGTAGCACTTAGCATATAGAGCAGATATCACACATCCTAAATTAACCATTTAGCACATAACATGTGAATCATTTAGCACACAATATCAAGGCATCATGAAATCAACAAGCTTGGCCGAAGCCTTAGAAATCATTTCAGACATTTAGCAATTAAGTGCATAACACATAAATCAAGTCGAATTCGTCGACAACTAAAACATTAGCTAATAGTTCAGTGAGAAGCCTTCACCTGTAGATTCTCCAGGATGGTCCTCTAACACTTCCTCACAAGCAAAGCCTTGCTCCTCGGGAAACTCTTCAAATGAACCTTTAAAGTAAAACCACAGAATTCTATCAAAATCTATCGGAACTAAGCTATCAATACTTACTAAGGTTACATGAAGTAGTATATACTCCGGGGTACGATAATCTAGCGCGAAAGGACAAGTTTTCGAAAAAGAATTTTCTTCCTCCTCCTAGGGTAGTCTCGGCCACTATTGGTAATTGTGTGGGTCGATTTTTCTTCGATCAAACTTGGTTCCTAGGTTATCATTAGTCATAACTAAGGGCATTCTAAACTCGGAAAAATTATCGGATCGAAAATTGTCACAGGGGTATTTTGGTCATTATTTTCAGCTCAGAATTTCAAAATCAGAATTTCGAAAAACAAATTCGATGGGGTTGATACTAACGACGATTATGACGACTAATCTTACTAACGCTAAGCTCAGTCGAGGGTTTTAAGCCCAAAGGTTGGAACTTTAGCAAAAATGGGTATTATGAGCAGAATTGAAACTCGGCAGCAATTCGGCGAGAATCGGCAAAATGTAATCCGCTAAACATGCTCAGGGGCACGCAGGGAATAAGTTTAGATAGAAAGATGAAGTTATTTGGATAGTTTTGCAAAAAGCTCAAAACTTAGAGCACCGAAAAGCATAGAGAAAAGCGGCAGAATTTACGATTAGAAGTAAGAATTAGCATCAGTACCTTGAGGCCTACGCGTAGCAACGAACTATGGAACGATCAGGAAAAAAATGAAGAAAAGCTCTCCTCCTCCCTCTTCTCTCCAAGCCGCGGATTGTGTGTGTGTGTTTGTGAGGTTTTTGTTCCAAGCTTCACATATTTATAGGGAATGAAATGGAAGATATTTATTAAGGATAGGATAAGTATGAATAGATATTTATCAAGATTGGATAAGTATGAACAGATATTTATCAAAGATTGGATAAGGTTGAATAGATATTTATCAGAGATTGGATAAGAACGAATAGATATTTTGTAAACCGGTACAGTTTTGTTTAGATATCGGAGGATTTAACTCATAGAGTTAAGATAAAAATATAAAAGCGATCCCGATTTCTTCCTACTGATTCCAACGTATTTTAGACACGATATTCACCCCGCTGAATCTTCTAATTCTTCAAAGAAATACCGGTATGATTTTTGGTTTTCGATGCTTGTTTTTAATGCTATATATAGAGGATGGAAAAACGCGGGAAAATGAAAGTTTCGCGATTCTGATTTTTCCGGCTTCGTTCCCCGTGGATTCTAAGATAGGTTTTGGCGACATAATACCAAAACTCAACAGAGGTTTCCTTGTATTTTAGGTGGCTAATGCAAAGTCGGTGTAAAAACTATTTTACCCGATAAGTTATTTTTTGTATCGAATGTCGGAATAGAAAACTTCCTTCTGAAGAAAGATTGAAATCATCAAGAGAAATGGGTGTACGCATGTAGAATCTTCATTTGAAGCTCCGAATAGAAAAAGTCTTCATTGTCGGTTGATTTAATCGCTCTAGAAAGACCAGGGATTTAGTTTCGGCAAACTTCCGATGATTGGAATCGGACGTTCGTAGATCCTAGAGTTTCGCCTCGAAACGATTGTTATATATGGAATAAGAGAAGTTCTAACACTTCTCTGAAGATTTTTGGAATAAATTCCTACAGTGTTCCAAGGGTGGAACATAGTCTTTTCCTAAGGTTCTTGTCCTAGGTTTTAGCGAATCGATCGTGCTATGCCTTTTATCGATTCTGATACAATCCTTAGACTTTTCCTGAACTTTCTCCTTCACAAATTTATTCCATTCGATAAACTCTTGTTCAGGTTTTCCCTTCACGATACGTCAAACCTAATCGTAAATGGAAATCTCTTCCACTTATTCTAAGCTTAAAAACTTGGGTCTTACATCGCCGGGGCAAAACCGGCGAGGCCACACCTGCTCATACGGGAAATATTGGTGTGACGAAAGCTTCAGTTCAAAAATTGAGCAGAAGTCCTAGTTAAACAAGGCACACCATCAATGTCGTCAGACGTAATTCAGGAACAAGGAAACTATGGGGGGCGTTGAGAGAAAAGAAAAACTCCGGAAAAGCGCTAAAACAAACATAAAACGTAAAGAAATAAAGCTGAATCGATCAAACTTGAAAGTAAAATACAGACAAAGAGTTTAAACGAAATTCAGAAGTGAAAAGTGTTACAATAACTTCAAACAAGTTAACATTACATTTTACTCTCTTATTCCACAGCATCTCCAAGGTCAACGTGAGCAACTTCCGGCGGATCTTCCCGACCCACCAGTCCGGTAGGGGTAACCCTATTGAAAACTCCCAGGGGTTCAAGGTTGACATTTGGATGGAGGTGCTTGACCTGGGCTTTGCAAATTAGGAAGTCGCGGATACGCTCGTTGGCCATCGCGAAAGAAGCTTTTCTCCTTATCTGCTCTTCCAAGGCGATGGCCTGGGCATCCTTCTCGGCCAAGAGTTTGCATTTTGATTCCAAATCTAACCGGGCCTCAGCAAGTAACTCACATTTGGTCGCCAGCCCTTCGCGCAGATCAGCAATCTCCTTATCTTTAGCAGCAAGGTTTTCCTCTTGAGTAGCAATAATGGCCTCCTTGGCGCTAAGGTCCTTACGGAGTCCCTCAACCTGGTTCTCAAGTTCCCTTTCCTTCTCGTCCGTCGCTACCTGTGCAAGCTTCGCTTCCGCGAGGAGAGTTAGGGGGTGGTGAATCGTGAGTAGTCTGGAAGGGCGAAGGAGACGGCGGGCGGTCAGAGGACGGAGGTTGTTGGCCCGCCATTGAGGTCAAAGGGCAAGAGGTATCCACAGAAGGGGAAGTGTCCGCCTCGCCATGATGATCGGGCACCAAGGAGTCACGTGTGCTATCCGAGACAGCCGGGGCGGACGCGATGGATCCCTCACCCGTAACAGTCAGAGGTGCAACTCGGGAGCCTGTCTCACCCAGTTTCTTTTTCTTGGGAGAGCCCTCGCCCATCGGCGAGCTTCCCATTTTCTCTCCAACTTGGGCCGGAGAAGGTGCCTTAACGTTCCCGGAGAGGAAGGCCTCCAGCAGTTCGGAAGTATAAAACTTCATGTTCCCTGAAAAGCAAAGGAAAGAGTCATCAGAAGCGAAGAGATTAAAAGGAAGGTGTGAAGAAGGCGGTAAAAGGAAAAATCTAATCGAGGAAACAGTTTGGATCATGGGGGAGCGCCAAGCAGATCAGCGCAACTGAAAAGAGGAAGTTGGGATAAGACACCAATGGCGAAATTCTCTCTAGAGGAGGAAGGCGTTTCGAGAGAATTGGATGTGGTTTTGGGATACTGTGTCCAATAAAAAGGGAAAAGGGCTCTCCCATCCTCCTGTGTAAACGACGAGGGGTAAGCAGGGTGGACGATGACCCGGAAGTACCGGCGGGCCAGGCAAGATTCAGAGCCAACCTGGTAAGGGGCAAATCGTTTACGGCCCGGCCGGGGCACCAGAATGACCTAACCATGGGTCTCCAGAGATCGGGGATCTGCTTTGAAGAAAAAAGAAAAGAGGGCAAGGGAAGGCACCACATCAACGCTGCGGCAAAGAATTTCAAAGCACTTCAGATAGGCCCAGGAGCAAGGGTGAAGTTGGCAAGGAGAAACGTTAATGTCACACAGCACTTGGGTAAGAAAGGGTGATAAGGGAAGTTTAACACCAAGATCAAGAAACAAGTATTCGTATACAAAGAAGAAGTGGGAATACTTGGGGTCATTAAACACACGGTGTTGCCAAGGGCGATCTTGCTCTTGGCAGCCGGCAGTGCGAAGGAGGCCCTCTAATAGCGGAGAACAGCAAAGCCCACAAGCACTGTGGGTACGGTCAGAAAAAGATCCGCTGGTAGAAAGCTCTGATGTAGAGTTGTCAATACGGGCTAGCCCGACCCATATGGGTCAGCCCGTACGGGTTGGGTTATGTCAACCCGGTGTCTTAACGAGTCAGGAAAATATGAACCCAACCCGACCCGCAACGAACTCGCGGGTTGGCGGGCTGGCTCGCGGGTTGAGTGAAATAAATATAAAAAATTAAGAAATTGGATTAGAAAATGTTTAAAATGCTATAAAAAAATAATTTCAAAAAATACTTATAGAAATTGGTATCAACTCATAAAAAGAGGTTTATCAACGCAATTATTTTTATCTCACATTTCAAATATAGAAAAAGAATTTTGTTTACAGGATTTAAGATCACAATTATTTTACTGTCACATTTAAAATGAGATAAATAATATAATAATAATAAATAAAACATAAAAAATTGACTTAAATTAAAAGAAATGAAAATTTTAATTTTTCTATCTAAAATTAATCCATAAAACTAACCTGGAATTAAAGAGAAATAAAATAATTTTTAATTAAAAATAACTCTAACCCGACGGGTTGGCTCGCTTGACCCGCGGGTTGGCCCGTCTAACCCGCGGGTTAAACGAGCCGGGTTGCACTAACCCAAGTTCTTTTCGAGCTGAAATTTAACCAACCCAACCCGGCTCATTTAGCCAACTCGTCGAGCTGGCCTGCGGGTTGGAACCCATATTGACAGCTCTACTCTGATGGTTGGTCAAGAACCCCCTGATCAGGAGCCTCGGAGATGGGGGAAGGGAGAGTGGCAAAGGTTACCAAGCGATGGGTTTTGATCTCCTCCACGGAGGAAAGGGCCCCTGCGGAAGGCATCGTAAATGTAAGACCCCGAAATAAATAACTAGTTTATTTATTTAATTTCATTATATTAAATAATTGAGTGTTTATATTCTATTATTTTAAAGTTATTTTCCTGACTTGATTGTAATTACGAATCAAGGAAATTATTTAAATGATAATATCATTAGTCTTCTTATTTTTAATAAACCATAACTCTTGTTTTATTCAATAAACTCAATTCGACGCTCCGTGAGCTATCTGACAATTGTCTTTTCTCTCAAATGATGATAAGTACTATTGTCATTTTCTTATAATTTATACTTAGCTTATACGCATAATATGACGACGTCATATTTGTTCTAATTGTCTCACAGTTATTCTTTAGCTTAGTTTCTACTCATTTCTTAGTTTATGGATCATTTTATTTTGCTCAAAGTGATTCAAATTTATATTTCATCATTTCATAGAGTTCCTCATAATTTTTGATATAGTAATATATATCATCCTTATATTTTTCTCTTAACTCTATGAGTTAAATCATTCAGTGTCTAAATCAATTACTACCGATTAACAAAATATCTTCTCAAAATATCTTCAACAAATATCTCACCACTCACATCTTTAATTCTTTTTCTTCTTCCTTCACGTTCAATTTCCTGAACCGGCAGCATCTACTTCCTCTCATAACTATCTTCAATATCATTTTCTTTCTCCTAGGCTGCAATATCATCACCAACGTTGCAGCACCATCATCAATTTCTTCTTCTTTCATTTCCTTTGCTGAAGCACCCAAACCATTCCTTTTCTTCTTCGTCTCATTCATTTTCCCTCTTGGCAGCACCTTCTTCTCCATGAGACAAGCCTCACCACCATGTAAGCTTCTCGTTCTTGCAACCAACACCACCACCGTGAAAGCCACCAACACCATGCCTTACTTCATCTTCTTCACCTTCCTTATTTCTTCTCAACAAACCACCACAACCTCCAAGTTTCTATTGCCTTGGATCTGATTGTGAGCTCCATGAGCAGAGTGGACACTTTGTGAGTACTTGGTCACCGGCGAGCCACTAACAGCCGCTGTCAAACAGCCACCACGAGACCACCACTCCTCCTCCTCATGACCGCAACAACCATGAGGAATCCAGCCTCCACCGTCCCTCCTTCTCCTTCACGCACAAGCCATAAAGAAGCCACCACAAATCTTCTTCTTCTTTTCTCCAAGGAACCACCACCATGGATCATTTTTCTCCACCCAAAACAGAGCACCAGCCATCACCACAAGCTTCTGTAGGGGATTCAAGCACCTCGATTGCACGGAGTAGTAGAGCGAGAAATCACAGATAAAGCACACAACATCTTTGGTCACGCAGTTCGGCCAAATTGCCTACCTCTGCGGCTATAGAGCAGCTATAGCTCCTTTGTATTACTTGTGGCATGAAGCATGTGGTACCAAGTACAACTTTTAGGGTTACAGAGTATACATATTTATAGGATACTACTAACCCTAGTAAAACATCATAAAATATTCTTAAACCCATATACAATCCCCTTAAATTAAATCCTAATAAACTGAATAGATTTAACCCAAAATAAAACACAAACAAATCTGAAACAAATCTTTCTGATTTTTTCTCTTTCTAATGAGCCAAAATCCCAACAATCTCCACCTTGGCGAATTCTCGAACCCTGTGAAGATATCTGCCTCAGTCTTCAGAACTTCGATTCCTTGGGATTGTACTCCTCCTCATGCTTAACACCGAGAACTTTGTAACAAGTCCAAGCCCGGCTCGAACCTATCACTGGTGACTGGCATGGTCAATAGTCGCACTACCTTGGAACCGAACTCCACTATGCTCAACACCCTGTTACTTCACTCCTCCACCTTGGCATCCATCCACTTCTCCTTCCTGGCGTGGCCATCGCCTCTTGAAAGTAGACAGATCTCCACCTTGTTCCGTGTCTTTCAGATCCGTCGGTTTCTCCTCTCACAACGATTTCTGCAATCCTTGTTGACCTCCCTTCGCAGCGGAAAATATCAGCCGTCACTATGGTTACTAACCATCAGCCCCTTCGCAAAAGTTACCCGGTCGTTACCATGGTTACTAACCATCGGCCCATCTGCGGAAGTTGTCCAGCCGTTACCATGGTCCCACGAACCATCGGCTGTGATACCACTTGTAGGGGAGAGTCAGGGTAGCCCATGGGCTGAGGAGCAAGACACCAACAGATTTCGACGCCACATCTTAACCCGAAACCTTAAGGCATTAGGTTTATGGGTCACATCTCTTATAAAGTCTTCTCCTCACCCAAACTTAACCAATGTGGGACTCCAACTCCGCACTTGAATTCTCAACAGCTTCTTTCTCCATGGCCAAAAGCACCACAACCATCTCCATGGAAGCAACGAAGACAACGTGAAACAGAACCAAGGACGCCGCCGACGCCGCCGACATCGTCAACTTTGGCCTTCGATTCCAGTGTCTTCGGGCCTCCGTTCACAGCGAGGTTAGTACCATTGGAACCCTTGCGACGTCCACAACAAAACCCATATTCCGGATCGTCGTTCCGTCGCCGTCGACCGCCGCCGCTGCCGCCTTTGGAGCCGATTTCCGGTCAACTCCGACTACCAATGGAAAAAAGGAGTGCACCACGACGATCCTTGCCGCGAGGAGAACAATAGCCCTCAATCAATTTCAGTTTTGGACAACTTTTGTCGGCGAGCTCCGTCGACCTACAATTTGACTGTCTGAGTAAACTGTCGACTTTTTCGGGAAACGGACAGCGCCAATGAGTTCCTGGCCGCGAAAGGATGAAGAACCAATACCCTTTTTGTGTCTCTGGCGACATTTCCTCCGTCAACCCCCGCACACTACGACTTTCTCTGGCGACTCTTCGCCGACAAGTTTTTGAAACTTGGATTTTGTAAGCCTTCAACCTTTGTATATGTTTTAGCCTCGGACAAACAAGTCTTAAAGAAAAATAAACTCTTTCGTTGTTATTGTGAAAATCGAAGTTTAAAAGTTGATTAGTGAAGAGTTTTGATTTGCTTTACAAATTGATTTCATTTCAAAAGAGTTATGTACTCTATTATTTTTTTAAGTTGTTGACTGAGAAAGCGTTGATTAAATTGTGGTTGCTTCGAGTCAATTGTCTGAAGTCGTAGCTTAAGACATTGAGTTAGTGAGTTAACTTAGTTAGTGATTTCGTTAAGTGTGCTTATGAAGGGTACGAATAACGGGAGCGCTTGGCGATGAAGCCAAATAATAAAAGGAAGCAAGACGACAAGGGAAAGCAAAGATGTGATCGAAATGAAGTCACCGTTTAGGAAGAAAATTGGCTAAGGTAAGGGTAACTCAGTTTTAGCGCGTCTTTGAGTCTTGCATGCTTTTATTGCACTGCATGCGTTTGAGATGAAGGTGTTTAACTTGATTGGCAATTGATTGAAATGTTGGCATGTTTTGCAATGTTGTATGCTTGTTTATGTTGAATTTTTTCTAAGGCTTGTGCCAAATGTTTTCTTGAGGCTTCAGCCGAATGAACTTATTGAGACGTGTGTCTCCGTTTTCTGAGTGGCTTCGGCCGTTTACTGGTTTCTGTCATTATTGCTTTCTAGTTGATATGACAGGGTTATGTTTTCCAGCACTGAATTATTGATTCATCGCTCAATAGAGCTTGAGGTGTTTGTGCGAATGTTGTGATTATGAATAACTTGTGATTATGCTGATTTGATTATTGAATTTGAGATTGTTGTTTGAGTGACTACTGAGTTGGATGAAATGTTTGACTTGCTTGAAGTGGCGGTGGAGTGGATATTTTCACATGACTGTCCCGTCTTTCGAGGCGTTATCAAGTGGCAGTGGAGTGGATATTTTCACATGACTGTCCCGTCTTTTGAGGCGTTATCAAGTGGTAGTGGAGTGGATATTTTCACATGACTATCCCGTCTTTCGAGGCGTTACTTAGTGGCGGTGGAGTGGATATTTTCACATGACTGTCCCGTCTTTCGAGGCGTTATCAAGTGGTAGTGAAGTGGATATTTTCACATGACTATCCCATCTTTCGAGATGTCCTAAAGTGGCAATGTAGTGGCGATGGTTCCACGTAACTGTCCCGTCCATAGTGGCGTTAAGTGGCAGATCAGTGGTTTTCGTTCCACGTGACTGTCCCGTCTTGCGAGACGCTTTTGATTTGACGGACTGTGTGGCCTTCGTGGCGTTATTAAGTGGCAGATCAATGGTTTTCGTTCCAGGTGACTGTCCCGTCTTGCGAGACGTTTTTTATTTGACCTGTCTTGGTAGTAGCACATAGTTGTACAACATGGCACTTATATATTGGATTTGATTTGATTTGATTTATATTGTTAAGGTTGTGGATATCTGGTTTGATTTTATGTTGTTGATTTTGCTGATATCTGATTTAAATCTATGTTGTTGATATCTGAATTAAATTTAGGTTGTTGGATATATGTCGTTATCTATCTTGAATTAAGTTGCTAGCTTATGTGCCATGTTATGCACTTAAACTTTGATAGCTTGCTTTTCCCTTTCATACGTGGTAATTGCATGGAGTTAACCCTTTCTGTTTGCTACTTGTTGTTTGGGCGCTTAACGCTATTAGGCGATGGAGAATCTTCGATGGAGCTTGACCTTCGTACGAGTCGGAGAGGAGAACTTGAAGAACTGTGGAAGACTTTAAGAATAGAGTCGGGTGTAGAGTTAGAGCCTTGAATTAGAGAGCTAACCATTATTGGTTTAAGCTTGCATAACGATTTTAGAAATTTATATTTTGGGTTTCGGGTACTCTCCTTGTTCAAGGCTTGATGTAAATCCCTTTGTAGTTAGGAGTATGCATGACATGTTTTGGAAATACATTTGAAAAGAAAAAAAATATATACTCGTGTTTATAAATCATTTGGAAAATATTGCATATTTACTTTAATAGGTTACTAAAGTGACACCCGAAATTCGGGGCGTTACAGTAAAAATAGAAGGAGAAAGAGAGGATAGGAAACTAACCAGGAAAGGACTGTGAGAAGAGGAGCAAGAGGGGCCGGAGCTTTAAGTTCGCAAGATCGGCAAAGGGAACCAGTGTGAGAGTCAGGGATGAATATGGGAACAGTTGGCAGTAAAAGGTGAATGATGGAAGGGGAAAGGATTTAAAGGCCAGGGAGAGTAGTGGTTGGGGAATCGTGCCTTGACGTGGCAGGATAAAATGATTACTCAAGGGAGTGCGGCGCGAGTTTCGGGAAGAGGAAAAAAAATGCATTAAATGAAAGGTTACAACAGTTGAAGCTTATTGGTTTGAATTCAAATTGTCAGGCTCTACTGTGATTCGAAAGGACGTTCCAAAGATAGCGGTTGAGATTCCTTGGATTCGCTGACTTTTGTATCACTTCAGGGCGCAACGCGTGGCGTAGGCTCGACACATGTCAAGGGATCACGATTCAGGACACATGCATGACTATGGCAGGGCGAGCGGACCGAGCGTCACCGCCACAAACTTTCTTGTGGACTTGGTCTGCCAAGGGAGCGTGACAAGACATCCGAAATGTAAATTCTTAAGCTTTAAATTACCAAGCCATGTTGACAATTGTGCTTTGTTTTCACACCTTATTTTTAGCAATAGTTAGCTTCTTATGGCCATCGCCTTGTTTCTTCTGTTTAAAAGACACACTTAGCTCTCATGCTTCGAGCTCGGTGTCTTGTGGACTTGTGGACTGGGCGAGACCCCAGGGTCCCTCGCCCAGGAGCGCTGGCCTGGGGCGATGAGCAGACCGGGGACTTGGGCCTTCCTCCCGGAGGCCCAACTGGCCCATTAGGATGACTTGGAGGCACTAAGCCCAACTCCCCCAACTATAAATAGGGGAGGGATACCAAATGTAAAGGACTCTTGGCTCATTTGTGAAATAACAAGATTGAAATTCAGTTATTCTCTCTCCAAAGCGGTTACGCTGTCATTCTCCCTAGGAATCTCACATCATGTTCCTTACACCTTAGGTACTATACCTCATCTCAATGTTCATGATGGAACACCTACATTCAAGCTAACAAGGTTATCCAACTGTTAAAGTTAATTTATTGAATGCCTTGTTTATTTTTTCTATATTAAATATTTGATGTGACTATTTTTACTGTTTCTTGCTTGCAGAAAGATAACATTATGAAGAATTATAGGAACAAAGTGTTTCCTCATTTTGACCGGTTGGTAATAATTTTTGGGAAAGATCGTGCCAATGAGAAAGGTGCAGAAGATCTTGCTGATGTTGTTGAGGACTTGGACAAAGAAACTAACACTCATGGGAACAATATTACTGATGAACATATGGAGGAAATTATTGGGTTAAGTGATGAAGATATTCAAGATGTCACTCAATCAATGTTCACTAATCAAAATAAAGTTAAGGAGAAAATTCATATTAATTTTTGATTTAAATTTAAATGTTAATTCAATACTTCAATTAAATTAGTTGATGAATGAGAGAAAAAAAAAACTAATTTTTTATGCTAAGAACTCAAAAAGTAAAACTCCTTATATAAGAACTAGGTCTTATTTTTAAGAGCTAAGACGTTCATCTCAACCTCCTCCAATGGTTAAGAACTCAGCTCTTAGTTCTTAGCTCAGAAATAAGAACTAAGAACCTTGCATTGGAGATGCTCTAATAGATTAACCAAAATTATGTTTTCAATTGCAATTCACTTTTAATGGGAGTATGTAATGTCAAATACATACTCTCACCAATATCTATTACCATTGAAGCATATTTTTAATTCCAACATGCCTAGTGAGAGTATGTGAGTGTAGATACTCAATTTAGTCATGAAAAGTGTGTTTGCATTTATTATTGCTTAATGTAAAAGGTTTAAATAAAACTTGCAATTAATAAAATAATTTTTTATATAAACTTTTAAGAGTTGTTGGGTTGGAGTAAAAATTAATAAAAAAGTGTAGAAGATGTGACATTATTGGAAGTTATAAAAAGTAAAATGTAAATACTTTAGTGAGTATCATGGTTAAAGATGCTCTTAGTGATCATCCACTTACTTACCTAAAGCGATAAAGAAGTTGTGGTGAAAAGTTGAAAAGTCCTTCAGAAGTTGAAAAGTCAATACATGAGAAGTTTAGTTTAAAGAAATTGACTTGTCTCATGCCTATACATAGAATTGCTATGATGAGTCTGAGATAAACTTGCATTACTGAAAGAAAAGAATAGACAACATTATCTTTCTTAAAAGGAACAGGAATAACATAACAAGTTAAAGTTTTCTTTTGAGAATGCAGAAGAAAAGAAAGTGATATCTGACAAAACTACTTAGCCTTATTTGGGTTCTACTTTTGTTGAAGGTGTGTATCCCCCACTATAATCAAAGGCATTATTACTATCATTAACATTGTCCCTGGTAGCATCAATGTAAGGATGTTTCATAGCACCCTTAGTAACTCCAAAATCAGTGGCAGATGAGGACGCAGAAGTAGAATTTGTATTCACCCCATCATTCTGTAACATGGTCTCAAATGCTTTCACAACTTCACTCATTGTTGGACGGTCTGAAGCTGAATCCTCAACACATTGCATTGCCAACTCTAAGAACCTCCCAAACCCTATGAGGTTTGGTGTGTTTCTCACCACTGGATCCATGAGTTCCCTCAAACCATAATGCTCTTCATCTTTCTTGTTCATCAAGGTTCGCACCTCGCGGACAATGTACTTACCCTTCTCAATAGGTTGTCTGGATGTTATCAATTCAAGCATAACTACCCCGAAACTGTACACATCACTCTTGTCAGTTAGTTGTTGGGTCATGTAATATTCAGGATCCAGATAACCCTGCAGATCAATTACCAAGTTGTGTTTACCATAGAGAAAAGAGAAAGCAAATGAAAGACACCATCATGGAGATTTTTCCGCTAACAATTCCACGTAAAACACAAGTAACAATTTTGAGAATGTTGTGAAATATAGTCGTGAAAATCGCAATAAAGCTCAGAAAATGACAAAAATTTGCTATTTTATTTTTTCATAAGATGTCCTATCCTTTGGAATTTAAAGTTCCTGGCAAAGATGAACCAGCAAAATCCAAATATTGAATGTAGTTATTTAATCACACTAGGTATTTTGTTGTGCATAGTGAATGTATGTGTAAAATTGCTGGTGGATTTGAAACTAAGATATTTTGAACTTAAGAACTGGTTCAATGTTTCTCACCAGTGTCCCTTTAACCTGAGTTGAAACGTGGCCTTTCTCACTGTCAGCTGCTAGCTTTGACAAGCCAAAATCTGCAACCTTTGCTGTTAAACTTTCATCCAGCAAGATATTAGATGACTTCACATCTCTGTGGATTATGGGAGGGTTGGCAAGCTCATGCAAATATGCAAGTCCTCTGGCCGAACCAAGAGCAATGCGGAGTCTCCTCTTCCAGTCAAGATGAATGCCAGATTTTCCTGCAATTCACATTGATGATTCTATTAATTGTTTAAGGAGTATTATGGTTTCCTTTCTCTTGTGACAAAAAACTATCCGCAAAATGCTGGCCTAAGCCCAGATAAAGGAGAAAAGTTGTGTTATACTTTCAGCAGCCAACTTAAAACTTACCAATACCTTCAATATGAATCAATATAGCCGACCTCACTTTGTGGGATATAGGTCTTAGTTATTGTTGTTGTTTTATTGATATTTCTGCTCTATGCAATGGTTGTTTACCAAATAATTTACTCACTTGAGTGTTTGCGCAATGAGAACTAACCTGATAAACTCTCCCTAAGTGTTCCATTGGGCATAAATTCATAAACCAACATTTGTTCTCCTTGCTCAAAGCAGAATCCCACAAGGCCAACAAGATTCTTGTGGTGAACTCTTGAGAGCAACTCGATTTCATTCTTGAACTCTAGGCCTCCTTGCGTCGATCCTTGTTGAGCTCGTTTGATTGCAACCATTTTTCCATCAGGGAAAACTCCTTTGTACACCTAGAGGAAATAAAAGAGAATCATTAAACATTTCAAGAACCAGAAACATTTTAACACAAAGACAATACCTTGCCATAGCCACCAGAGCCTATCTCACTACTTTGCGAGAAATTATTGGTGCACTTTTTGAGTTCGTCATAAGAGAACCATCTTGCTCCCTTTAATTGTGGTGCACCTCCACTATCTTGGCCACTTGGTGCCCATGATGCTGGAAGAAAGAGGTGATTGTGATTTAGACAAAACTGATGATAGCATTTCTAGTGTTTTTTTTTCTTTGGGGGGGGGGGGGGGGTCATAAGTAATAACTAATAACAAGAAAATGAGTACATTGTATATTTACCAAATGGTCTACTTAATCCAATTGCTTTCTCTGCGCGTTTCTTTTGCAGAATCGCGTATACTCCTAGTCCTATGAGGCTCAGCATCAGAACTGTGCAGCCAATTGCAATCCCAATAACAACACCTTTTCTAAGAGAAGATCCTTTGTTGGAGTCTGAAATCATTTCCATTTTGATAAATTTCATTTCTAACACTGCATAGAAGTTGCAATTGTAACTGTATTTTGTTTTTGTGTTACCTGAGAAAGCATAAGGAAACGCAATGAAGTAATAGGGTCCAAACTCATGTGGAGGCTTGTAAGTTTGGTTACTCAATGAAAACCCAATTCTTTGAACTTCTGACCTATTAAAATATAGTCCTTCTGGTGGAAAGAGTGCTAGTTGCACTTGAAGATAATCATCACTATTGAAGAAGGGATTTTGCAAAGAAACTGAGCCAGGAGTCAAACCCAATTTTACCCAAAGGCTCATTTCCAGTGAATGGAAAGTGCTTACATTAGACAATTCTCTGAACAAGGGTCCTCTAAAGTAGAACGTTCCTTGATATGGATATGAACATTCACAACTTTGTGGGCAGATCTTCTGATCAGGAGGACAAGATTTGCCTCCACAATTAGCCAAGCTGGTCGAATACGGTTGTTTACGCTGTTGCTGAAGTTGGCAGTAATTTGTGTGTGAAATAGCACTAGTGCAAACTGGATTTCCTATGAGACTGAAAGGGAAGAGGTAGAAATTAGAAAAAGGTCATAAAAATGAAAATGCACATGAAGTACAAGATTATAGAGAAAAAGTTGTCTCACATTAATGTGTTTTTGTATTGTGAACTTAGTGTTACTGAGGAAATCTGGTTAGCCTGCAAATCTACAAGCTGCAACTGAGGACAAATGCTGTCACCCATGTCCAATGTGTTGTTCAATGCATTGTTTCGCAGTTTCCTGAGGATGATTTAGAAGATGAAAAATTATGACTACTTCTCTTTTCGTTGCAATATAGAGCCTCGTTGGATGCGGATCAAAGAGAACTTATTGGAGTTTATCCAGTGTTTTTTCTAGTATATAATCTCTGACAAGTGCTCTTTAGTCCGTATTCAAACCGTTGTATATTCGAGCTGATATCTCTACTTATCTTACACCTCAAAGTTGGGGACTTACACTTGTTGTATCTGAGGAAGGCTGAAGAGTTTCGTGGGAAGAGGACCTTGAAGAGATCCAAACTCCATAATACTTGAAGCACAACACAGGTTAAGGTAAAAAATTACCTTGTTAGATCGAAACTCATTTTCTTAAGTTCACGAAACACGTAAAGGGAGAAACTCTTTTCTGTGATCAGTACAGACTTACAGCGTGGTGAGTGATGGTAGAGTTGAGAGCCAAATTGGAGCTTCAGATGGATCAAAAGAGTTGTTACTAAGATCCCTACACAAGATTCAAAATTGACCTCAGAATTGTGTGAATGATAAAATCATATTAAAGAAAAGAAAGTAGAAGTACCAACTCATGCCAATCACTTACACATAGTTGAGTGTATCCATTGTAGTTAAGTCTGGCAACGGACCTGTCAATTTATTGTGTGCTAAATTCCTGAAAGAGAACAATACTCCATTTATGGCTACTATAAAATCCTTGTATATTTTCATATCCCAAATATAAATACTTACAGTTCATTGATGTTTGTAAGGTTATTGAGATTTGAAGGGACCTCTCCAGTCATGAAATTTCTATCAAGCCGGCTGCCATAAATTGGAAAGAAAAAGTTCATGAAAACAGGAAACTTAGTAAAATAGAAGTGAAGTGGAAAATAAAATCAATTAAAAGGAAGAAAGAATTGTGTGAATAAATGGAAAATGTGAAATATGAAGGAAATAATTACTTACAGGACCTCAACTGTCTGAACTAGTCCTATTGTCGAAGGTATGCTCCCTTGTAAATTGTTTCCATCAAATAATCTGTCAGGAAGAAAAACAGTTCAAAAAATAACAATAGTTGAGAGTATAAACTTATGAACATGATTAAATGCCAAAATGGCAACTTACATGTGTATGAGTACCATCTCTGAGCTGAAAAGTTTGGGGGGAATGGTACCTGAAAGCTGGTTCTTATTGAAATGGCTGCATAAAATAGCAATAAAAAAACTTTTGCTATAATACCTGATATAGCAACTAATAATGGACTAAAAGATGAAAGGGGCAGTTTTTTAACACATTGTTTTTTGTTTTATAATATAAAACCATTCATGTGTCTTCACTCAACAGCTTAGAGTGCATGACATGGTATCAGAGCCTATATGACCAAGTGGTATAGAGTACATTCCTTGTTACCCCCAAATTATTCTAATAAATAGTTGAATTTCAGCACAAGTGTCTATGTGCATTGTCCACAGCCCATGCTTCAAATCCAATGGTCTCTTGCGTGCATATTAGGAAGATAATATAAAACTAGTCATGTGTCCTATAACCAACAAAAACTTAAAAAGTGAGAATGGTACAACCTAAAATGTTACCATGTCATGAACTCTAAGCTGTTAATGAGAGCTGCATTAATCTAAAAGTACTTATAAAGTGTCAACCTAAAACAAACGAAAACTCACAAGTGCTTAGCCTTTAAAAGCAGGTCTAATCCAGGGGTGGTGGAGGTTGAAACTGGTAGAGACCCTGTGAGCTGATTGTCAGCCAAGTCCAGCCAATAGAGTTTGGAGAGATTACCCAATGAAGGAGGTATTTTTCCAGTGAAGTTGTTTGAATTTAAAGCCCTGAAACAGTTCAATGAGATACTGAATTCATAATCCTGAAAAAGGAATATTCTGAAAGGAAGAGGGGGTCACTAATTTGTAAATGACTCTTTCAAGATTATTCTTACAGGAAAGATAGCTCTGAAAGTTTCCCCAATGCATCTGGAATACTGCCACTGAAGCTGCAACCAGCCAAAATCCTGAAACAGAGAAGAAAAGCCTTAGGCAAGCTAATAGTAGTTGCACCTTGATATGATATGAGGAAATTATCTGGTTTCTTGAATCTTACAATATATTTAGCTTGCTCAGCTCTCCTAATTCTTGAGAGAGAGGCCCCATCAAATCCTTATTAAATGATAAGTCCCTGCATTTAAATTAAATGACATAGATAATTAGCAAAAACATGCTATGGAAAATTGTACATATTTTTTAGAACAAGTGCTAAGTCAATATTGTGGTGGCAATATACTTTAGAGATCTTGTGGTTGTAACTAGTTAGATTAGTAACATGGTGCAACCTTAATTCCTAGTCTTTACTGCATGTTTGGAAGTATTCATACAATTCTAAAGCTCCTGAGTGCCAGAATTGATTCTGATGAAAGAGAAGCTGATTGAAACATGCTATTAGTTTCCTTCGAACAAGAAACAAAAAATCATACTTACAAGGATCTCAATTCAGTGAGTCCGGCAATATCTCCACTCAATTTACCCTTCAGGCCCATGGTTGAGAGTCCCCTACATTTACATTGCACATAGCAAATTACTCTTAAATTACTAATTGGAAAAGTGATTGCAAGGTTGAGGAACACAGATAAAAAAGATGTTCCAAATGATGAATTATTACAATGAAGTAACCCTGGATTTGTTGCAGGTCACTCCTTCCCAGCGTTCTCCACAAGGGTCAGCTGATTTGTCCCAACTAGGTGGTGTATTTTGCCATATATCTTTTAAAGATCTAAGTGCAACAACTGCAACAGTATATAAATAACCATTAAATTTATCGAAAAATAAATAACCATTAAATTTAAACCGAATGTAGTTAGTAATTTCATTTAAGGCTCTCTTTGATTTACTTAGATTTTCGGCCAGGGTGAACTAATATAATGATCAATGTTGAGTTGACCTACTGAAAAGGCTCTAGTGCTCTAAAAACTACATGAATTTTCTTCCTACTATAAAAGCTAAGGAAAGATGACGAGACTCGCGCAACGGTAAGGTTGCATGTGACTTTGTAGTCACAAGTTCCAACCGTGGAATCAGTCTCTTACAAAAATGTAAGGTAAAAAATGGGGTCCGACACTGCACATAGCCGAAGCTTTATTGCACCAAGTTTTTTTTTTTTTAACAAATGGGGTCCGACACTGCACATAGGAGAACTCAATTAATGCTCTTCTTGTCAAAAATCTTATTTTAGGTTATGGATTTTTTTTTTGTTTAATACACGTTTCTCCACATGAGGCAATCAAAAATCATATTTTGCTAGAGTTACTCTTGTTGTGGATACACCCTAAATAATGAGTGAGAGAAAGGAAGAAAACAGTAAAAATTGTGAGAAGTGAAGAATAATATGAAGATAAAAATACAAAAAAGTTGAGATGTAGGCAGAAAAATGTGGGTGCTAATACAATTATCCCCAACAAGTAAATGGTAGAAAAAATCACTAATAAGTGTAGAGTGTGAGCTTGATGAACATTAGATCATCTGGATGAGTTCCTAGGTAAAAAATCAATTAATATTTTTTTTTCTCAGGAAACAAGCATTCTTATTAATTTATTAACAATCAAATGCCATATCATATAGTTAGAACCAAGTTAAACCCATGTTAGGTTCAATTCAGATAATCACTACTACGTAATTATAGATCAAATATAGTCTGAATATAGCCTGTGTTGATTCAAGTAAGGAGAAGGGGACCAAATATGCTTAATGAAAAGATACTATTACAGATCATGTCTAGATTCAAAAGGTAATCAATATTTAATAAAACCAGTTTAATACTTCATTCCAAAATTCTTGATGAACAATTTACATGTTTGGAAATCTTCCTACAATTAATTCTAAAGTCAAAATCAATTCTAAGGATAGAGAAGCTTTCATGAGCAGCTTCTGAGTGTCGGAGTTGATTTTGAGAAAAAATAAACTGATCCAAACATGTTATAGAAAAGACACTTGTGACCAATAAAAGAAATGGGATGAAACATTACCATCTTGAGGATCAGTAAATGAGGATATGCCATGAATTTGAGCCCCCAAAAGTCCCAGAAAGAGCAACACACGGATTATTGTCATGTTGGGAAGAGTTCTCAGTTGCTTCCCAATGTATTGCTGATTATAGCACAAACAACATGATCAGACAAAAGAAATTGATTCAACTAAAGAAAGGGTATGCAATATTGCATTATGTAACAAGCTAATAACTAGCAAGCACAAAGAGATGTTGTAGCAAGTTGAAGAGATAGAGGAAGAGGAAGCAGCAAAAGAATACCGGTTATAGAAAGACAAAAGAATGAAAAAGCATGTACTCCATTTTATTGATTTTTCTTGTCTTAGAAGCTAATCCAATTCAATGTTGTTGCCACTTGCCACTATCAATAACACCATCATAGTCCTTTTCACTTTTCCCCCTCCAAACTGCAAATTTAATCATGAACGAGTTGGCATGCATCTTACCCTTTCCTTCACTCTCCAACCAGTAGTGATCGTTTTGACTCTTAACTATCTTGTCATCATTTGACAATATTGGCAATGACCAATGAAAAATATCTTGCAACTTGTGCATTAATCCACTTGTTCCATTTAATTGATGTGTATCATCAAGTTAATGAAAGCAGGTTTGGTAGGTGTGAGATGGTCCCACTTCACTAAATCACATGTATCTGTATTTTTTTATTTTTTGTTACTACACATGTATCTGCATTATCCATGAGTTGTTGCCAAAGTTTATACACATCTATACAAAATAAATTTGGTTACAATACACATCTAATAATTTAAAATTGTATTTGTAATTATCAGTTAATTAAGTAGTTACTCAATGTAGGTGAAAATAATGAGTTCATTGTTGAACTGAGACCTAGGTATGATTTATTTTGAGTGACATTAAAGGGATCAAACCAGCATTACGGTAAGGAGTAAACAACATATGGGTGTGAAAGAGTTAATCAAATTTATACAAATCAACGAAACTAAAAAGTTGATGCCTTTGGACCAAAAAATAATAATTTAAGTGATGCTTCAAATCCAATTCAATTCAATAGTATCGGAATCGTTCAATCTTAAATTACATTAGTTTAATTGTTTAAATATATTTTTTTAAATGAAACATATTGTTTTCTAAACAAGTGGGAATATTTTATCAGGAAAGACTACTGTGGTCCCTTTGCAGACCTCACAAAATTGATTTCACTTCCCTTATTGGACAAACCACCACCACCGAGGGCAAGGTCGAAGGCCACCATCGTGGAAGGGAGGAAGGATGTTGCGCGTTTCATCATCTCCTTCAATTTTTCCGGTGAAGCTTCTTATGGATGACATTATTCGTGTCCTGAAAGGAGGAGGACTACCTAGAAACCACCTAAAATGCAATGCATTCCGATCTGAAAATTTTAAGGTGACCAACTTCGACTTGTAAATTAAGTTTGTGGCAAGCTCAATGAGTTTTAGGGGAACAAACATCACCGCAGCGCTCCTTGTCATGAGAGGAAGAGGATCCACTACTTAGTTCTGCTCCGGTGACAGAGCCACTGCATCTTTGTCGTAAGCCACCACGATCTGATGAGAGAAATGAGTGATATTCATGAGAAGGAAGAAGTGGTGAAAGTAAAGAGAGGAAAAGGAAGAGAGAGATGCTTCCGAGGCACTCAGTAAAGATATAAACTTTTTGGAGTTTTCACGGAGGGAAGTGGAGATCCGGCATGGTGGTGGTTTTCATGAGGAAGAAGAATAAGTAAAAGTGAACAGAGGAAAAGGAAGATAGATGCTTTTGGAGCACTGAGGAAGGTAAATGTGGAAGCTTTTTGAAATTTTCATGAAGAAAAGCGAAGATCACATGGTGGTGGTGGTGGTGGCCTGAGCTATGGTGGTAGTGTTCACGTGGAAGCAGAAGAAGTGAAAAATGGACCACCTATGGAACCGGGATTTTGGTTTAACACCCCACCCATTAGGCCCCCCGCCCCACCTGAAGGGGCGAAATTACCAGAAATCCAGTTGATTAATAACGGTAAATGATTACCCGACACGATAAGGGGTAATCATTTACCGATTGTGTTTAAAACATATAAATACGGCAGTTTGGGTTTTGAAACCCATAATTTCAAAACCCAAATTTCCCTCCCCAAATCGCACCCTCTTCAATCTCTCCCAAAATCCGGTTCCACCACTTCAATCTCCCTCAAAGCTCCGTTCTAATCATCATCAAAGCTCCCTCAAAGACCCATTCCATTACATTCAAAAGGTAAGTTTTGATTTTCAATGATTCTCACATTTCAAGTTTGAATTAGGTGAATGATTGAACACTAGGGTAGTTGATTGATGATTAGAGGTAGGTTTTGTTGTGTTTTGTTGACTGAAATTGCATGAAATGAGTATGGGCACTAGTGGGGCGCGATTTGGGTCTGCATTTGAACACTGTAATATCGGAAAATCATTTTCCGATATGATAATGGAAAATGATTTTCCGATATGACAATGCAGATTTTCAAATTTATTTCCAATATTTAACCATGGCATGTATTTAACTTCCAAGATTACTTTGCTGATTTGTTGAGAATTGGAAAAGATCAAGATAGATTTGAGTTTCATCTTGTTCATGTTTGGTAATTAGGAAAGTTGTTTCTTGTTTTTGTTTGCTAGTGATGATGGTTGCTTTTAAAGTTTTTGCACAATGCTTGGTAGTGGATTAGTTCTTAAATTGACCTTAACACAGCTAGAAATTGTTAATCACATTCACATGCAATGTTGCTATTTTGGTACTTCAAAATAATTAGAGGTTTTAGAGTCTTGATATAGAAATGACGGTTGAGTTAGAACTTACAAGTTGTCCTTTTTGTTAATTCTCTATATTTTCCTTTTGATATCGTTAGTTGCTAAATGATTGGTTGGAAATTTCCGGATTAAGTAGAAAAATGACTCAAATGATATGCTCATATGTGAAAATGCTTTACTTATTATGACAAGTATTGTTAAATTTGTTTGTTTTGCACAGATAGCGAGAATGAAGGGCGGGAGGAAGAGGTCGCGACATGCTTCTACTAGTGAGGATCCAGCGGATCGACACGAGCGCTTGCATGCTTCTAGCAGGCGCATAGGACTTCATTCTTGTCTGTTCAGCATCAATGAGTTTCAAGAATTTGTTTGACACAAATCCCCGAATATTTGTGTAGAATGGGGTCTTGAAAATGTGCTCAATTCTGTTAATACTGCGCTCAAACGATGCTACTATCTCAGTGTGGCGATTGATGGTCAAACTATGCGACGCATCCCATGAAGTGGCTAGGTCACCCTTGATGTTCCGCAACATCAACTTCAAGCTGGCATGTGCACCTTCAGCCCTGCAAACAAACAAATCGCCTTATTACTTTCAATTCTAAAACATATAAGAATTAATACTGTAATAATCTATGAAATGAAAAAATAAAACCAATAATAACATAATTTTTGTACCTGTTGCTTGTTGTTGTTCCAAAATGCATCACATGATTTGTCCATGTCTTGGCAAATTTCTCCTTGTGGACCAACCATGTAGTAGAACTATTAGTGGTAAACTTGCTGTATTTAGGATGACACAGTTTAAACAAGGACATCCGATTTACTTCAAATTCTGCAACTGTTGGAACTTCTACCACGTCGGCCCACTTCTCCATAACCTCTTCAGCAACATTATCCGTGCCAGCATACTCTTTGCACTTTGCCAAAACACACTTGTTTATGTGCCACAAGCATAGTAAATGGGGAGTGGTGGGAAGGCTTTGTGGAACAGCACTCAATAAGGAAAGATCTCTGTCCGTCACAATCACTCTAGGCAACCTGGATTGGTCGGAAATCAGAGACTTCATACACTCCAATGCCCAAATGTAGTCATCTGTGGTCTCACTGCCAATGTAACAGAATGCTATTGAGTATGTTTTATCCGTGGAGGTCAGGCTAACAATCTCGAGCAAGGGTAGTTTGTATTTGCTGGTCTTGTATGTGCTGCAATCCATGATCACTACATATGGAAATGTGTTGAAAAGTTTGACGGCATTCGGATGAGCCCAAAATATATCTCTAATCACATCCAATCCGGGTTCATTTCTTTCAAAGTGAACATACTTCTCCCCGCCCAACTTCTTCAGCAAGTATTGCATCTTTGTCAGTGACCCACGAGCGGATTTTCTTAACCGCTTGCAAACACCATAAATCAATCGACCAGCGTAATTGTGGCCAAGTAGTGACCCAGCTACGAGATGGATGTGTCTACCCTCCATCACCTTCAACCAACCACCATCCTTTACCATCTTTCGTACGTCGTCCTTTTAGCCTAAAAGGACAACCTGTTTTTTGTGTTGACGTTCCTTCAACAAGATCAGGATCTCTATAGGGAATATACACATTATGCTTCTCACACCCCAGAATGACATATTCTTTTCTTCCATTCGCACCACTATCAGACTTTGTTGTCACCAAAACAAAATTATTTATATTTGAAATGTCGCGAACCCATTTCATAAGATCATCTCTCAAAGGGAAACGCTGTTTCAGGATAAACAAGGCATAAGGCATAAACAAAGCATAAACAAAACATGTAAAAATTTGTTCAATGAGTACCTGATTAGTCTGATACAAATGGGAGGCATCTATAATTATAATCGGAGGTTCAAATGGTGATGGTTGCTCCTCTGGATTATCATTTTCCAAATCAGCAGCATGTATCAATTGTGATTCACCAAAAACAAAAGATTCTGTCATCCCTGGAAGTCAAAACGGTAAATCAATGTCCGACACAATAACGGAAAATCAAATTCCGATCCTATAACGGTCTATCATTATCCGACCACATAACGGTAAATCATTTACCGATTCTGTTCGCGATACAAAGGCCTATATTACCAACTTAAGTAACTAATCTAACTACTTAAACTAACAACTAACTACTTAAACTAAATATAAATAAAGTACCAAAAACTAACAACACTTACCAGGAGTTTAAAGCTTTCCCTTGGTGGTGGTGGTGTTGGTGGCAAGTGGAAATGTGGAGATGGTGGTGGTGGTGGGAAGGTGAAATGTGAGGGAGGAGTGGAGTAATGGTGGAATAAGGTTGTGTGGGCGAGTTATGGGGGGCTCGGGGGTTGTTGGAGGGAGGAGTAATGGTGGAGGGGTTGGTGGAGGGAGGAGTAATGGTGAAAAGGTGATCAAACTGCCAGAAATCAAAACGGTTAATGATTTACCGATATAAATATACGAATCGGTTAATGATTAACCGATATTGTTCTTCGTGTTCTGGGTAATGGTATGAAGGTGTTCCTACTGAGAAACACTAACGGTTAATGATTTACCGATTCCTATTTTTATATCGGTAAATCATTTACCGATGGGTACTTTTGGGATAAAAAAAAAGGCTGGGGCGCGTAACCTAAAGGGTGGGGCGCCAAACCCAAATCCCTATGGAACCATAGAAGTCAAGAGAGAAAATTACCAAATTGACCCTAAGACAACCGATGGTCCCAAAAAGAAAGGGATCACCCTAGTCTTCGCCTATATTAACATCCCATATATATAATTTTTTTTAAAAACGAGTTTAATTTCTATGCACCACCATCTATGTCAAATAGGATTAATATTTCTTTTTAATTTTAATTAAAATAAAAAACATAATTACTAATGTGCTAGAAATCAATTTCATGAATATATAAAGAAAATTACCATCTACACCCTCACCATCAATTTCATGAATATATAAAGAAAATTACCATCTACACCCTCACCACGGATGGACCAGGATCCTCTCATATGCCCCTTCACCACCCCTCCTTAGTTTCGAGAAGTAATTTTAAGAATGTCTTTTGCATTCTTCTGGAAGATATGTTTCCTTTTTTCCAAAAATGACTAAGATTTTACTATTTGTTAGTGAAATGAACAACCCTAAATTAGTGTGAACTCTACAAGCATAATGCAAACTTTCAAGATCTATTATTTTTTAATGATTTATCCTTTTAGTAGAAATTTATCCTTCAGTACCTAATTTACTGAAGAGTCCACTCGATGATGTAAACACAGATAGCCATTAGACATCAAATAAACATAAATTCTAAAAACAGATATAAAATCCTAAAAACACTCCAATTATACAAATAAAAATACAACTTTTTTTTTATAAATATTAGTTTCTGATCACACATGAGAAGTAGTTGCTCACATGGTTTTATTTATTTTTATATTAATACACAGTATGGTACCCATATGAACATCATCTATGCATGTCAGGAGTAGAGTACAATGCACTTTCAGGCTCAGACATGGCCACCACCTTCCTGCGGCTGATATGTTCGCCGCCTAAGCTGAGAATCAGCATTGGGTTGCTGCAGAAATATTCTTGTTGGATCATTAGGATCAACGTACCTGCATAATAATAATGGTATTATCAGCAATGAATCCAACAGTTTTTTTAAGTTTTAAAGCACACACTACAGAATTGACTGAAATATTAAAAGCACAACATCACTTACGCATGTCTCATCATCTCATCAACAGGAGTCTGAGCTGCCTGCAAAGGATCCACACGAGCTTGTGTCTGCGCCTGCGCATTAGCGCGTTGATTATATTGTCTCACTGAAGCAATCAAATTGAAGAAAAGAGGAATGAAGGTTCCACAGCCTCCCTCTTTGAACAAGATCTTAAATGTGTGTGTGGAGTAAAGAGCTCTATGTTGGTCATCTGGGACTACCTAATGCGATTTTACAGAGTTCAAGTTTGGGGATCAATAATTTTGATATAACAATGATAATCACAATAAATAGGAGCAGTATCACAGTAATGAAGATTACAATATTTACTTACGGGCTCAACATGTCCAGAAAGATTGTTGCAGTGAAATATTGGCTGGTTAAATTTTTCACCACTGGTGTAAAGCTGCATCATGCAGAACTGAGGATCAGGCATGGTACAAATATCATCTATAGAGCATTCTTAATGTCAGATGAATGCTTTTCTCATTCTAAAAATAAAAGTACTGGGGTGAAATACATTTAACCCCCCTCTATATATTAAATACAAAATTGCATCACTGAACTCTTCTGAAGTTTGTTTTCAAGTGAAAATGTAACTTCTTCTATTAAATCAAATGGAGGTTAACCTTGAAAGATAATAACGATTATTTGCATGTTCCAACCAATCTAACAGACTGAATCCATAAAACCTACTTTTTCAGTAATCAGCGAGCTAGCACAAGGCATAAGCCCAGCAATAATAATGACAATTTACCAAGAACACTCAACATGTGTAAAACTCCTCTTCACTCTCGTAGCGCTCACAAGCCACAACGTCATAACAGAAGATATAAGGACTAAGGATAAGGCAACTTACACCTAAAAAAAAAGTAAACCTAATTGTTTGGCATCTTGTGGTAGATGCTATGGCTCTGCTAGATGGATTCATCCACAAACTCAAGGGTCCATTAAATTGTCTTAGCAGAACAATAAGAGCATTTAGCTAATGTAAAACTGGTAAAAAAGAAAAATTAAAATGCGAGCAATTTGAGCACTGAAGATTTCAGTAATACATACCAAAGGCATATCAAAAGCTGTAAGGCCTCCAGCTGGACTTTTGGCAACGAAGACCATGCGTATATTTGACAAATAAATGGTTCCCTTTGTTTTGAGATGACCCCCATGATTTCTGACCATTAATAACAAAATGATGATTAATCAATTATAATGAACAGTTAAATGATTGACTGAAACAAAAGAAATTATAACGACTACCTCATGGAAAGATCAGAAATGGTTCAAGTTGTAATTTAACTAGAAATATACTTGTGAACTTGACGACATTTAACATTTGTATGATTATGAGCTTAATGCATAAACAGAATCCAAAATTAGATTGAGGGAACGACTCTGAAATATATTTAACTACAAATATACTTGTTCTGAAATAAAATACATTTCATTTGGATCTCAAGGACTCTAGCCTAAAAATTCCAAATGTTATAATTTTAATTGATGAATGGGCCAAATGTTATAATTTTAATTGATGAATGCCCAGCCTCCGAAAAGTAAAGCAAAGAAATGAAAGAAAAACAAAATATCAACTTCCCGAGGCACTCTGATACTAGTTCCATAACCAGTGTGCCCTAACAGGATTTGATTGTGAGAGAAAAATATGTACTTACGCAGTATGTATTCTTGCGCAGAATATAATCAGTTATTCAGTTATCAACTAATAACAATTTTCACCACAAAAATCTCCTAAACATAACTCATTTCAACAGTTGTGGAACCCCAATAGCAAGTTGAATGTTAGAAGGAATAAGGATGAGAGCAGAAGAATAGATTGTGAGCTGGTTCTGTAGACAAAGTAACAACACTTTGTTTTTTATTTTTGAAATATCAAATGTTATTAAAAACAGACCAATGTCAATAACAATTCACTAAGAGGGGGAGAGGATGAGCTCCGCTAGGGCTCCGCCTTCGCAACCGCCGGCGAGGCGTTTTCAAACAAGAGAGGATGTGCATACAAAGGGGATGTGTACGAGGGAGGATCAGAGTAGAGTGCAACATGGTGTAGGCAGATCTGGAGGTTCCTTTTCAGTTTTTATTGATGGCTTAAGTGATGGGGTCACGAAGGATATGGTGACAGCGATTTTTGCTAAAGCTGGTGTGTTGACGGATGTCTTCGTGCAGTTTAAACGCCGGGAAGGAAGGCGATTCAGGTTTGGATTTGTCCGATTTCAGAAGGATATGGATGCGAGGCGTGCTATAAGGATGTTCAACGGCATGAAATTCAGAGGAGCCTTTCTTACTGTTAAGAGGGCGCGGTATCAAGTCAATCGGGGCTTGGCGACGTCCCCTCTGCGCAATGATTCGCGTTTGAAGTTTGCTGTAAGAGGCAAGGTGTGGAAGCCTGTTGCAAACCCAAGAACCAGGCCCAGGTTTGGCAACGTCTACAATAGGAGGCCCAAGATGATGCCAGCAGAATCACCTAATGATCACTCTTCTAGAATGTAGTATTCCTAAATAACCTCCTGGTGAGGTGGCAGCAATCAAGAGGGGAAGGGGGGGACCATTGTACCAGCTGAGAGAATATAAGTTAGTTATGGAGAGAGTATTGGTTTTAGGCTGGAATTGGCTAGGACTAGGAGAGAAGGAGCACTCTCGAATTTGCTCATCTTTGTCTTTTCATTTCCTCTGTTATTTGCAAATTCCCTAAAACACTGCTTCTGGAATTTCTCCAGAGGATTCAGTGCTATCTAATACATTTGCATTCTCAATTCAGTGTTATTTTCTGGTACCTAACATTGGTATCAGAGCTCCCGATCCAGAGGGAGCTTTGTATGGTGCTTACCCGCAGCGCCATGGAATCTCGAGTTGACAGTCTTGAACGCACCATCACTGAGATGAAGGAGGTGGCTCACGAGCAGTTTGAGGAACTCCGGCGACTCTTCATGAGCCGCGACCAGAGGAGAACCAGAAGACGCTCCAACACCCCTCGTCATAGGAGGACTTCGCGAGATCTGGGTTCCGTTTCTGCCGTAAGAACACACGGTGGGTCACGAACCGGGTCGCGAACCGGGTCGCGTTCTACAACACGCAGTCGCGAGCGTTTCGAACCCCACCATCATCGTATTCATTTGAGAGCGGTGACTGGAAGGAGGGTAGACATTCCGATGTTCAATGGTGAAGACGCTTACGGGTGGCTCACCAAGGTTGAGAGATTTTTCCGCCTCAGCAGAATCGAGGAAGGAGAAAAAATCGAACTCGTGATGATTGCTATGGAGGAGCGAGCTCTGAGTTGGTTCCAATGGTGGGAGGAACAAGCTCCTGTGCGCGCTTGGGAACCCTTCAAGGAAGCTCTGATTCGTCGTTTCCAACCTGCTTTGGTTCAGAATCCCTTTGGACCTTTGCTTAGTGTAAAACAGAAGGGAAGCGTGATGGAATACAGGGAGAGCTTTGAGCTATTGGCAGCACCGATGAGGAATGCTGATAGAGAGGTGTTGAAAGGCGTTTTCCTGAACGGGTTGCAAGAAGAGATTAAGGCAGAGATGAAGTTGTATCCTGCAGAGGATTTGGCAGAGCTAATGGACAGAGCTCTTCTGTTGGAAGAGAAAAATCTGGCAGTAAAAGGGGGTAAAAGTAGAGAGGATGACAAAAGGGGATGGAAGGAAAAAGGGGGTGGGGGAGGGAGAAATCTCTCTAGTTATGGGGAAAACAGGGGAAGATTTCCTAGTACTGCAGTGGGCTACCAGGGTAAAGAAGGAGCTGGAAATCAGGATAATGAAGGGAAAAATCCTATGAACAAGGGGAATACTGGGAATCAGGTGCAGGAGGGAAAACCACCAGAGAGAAGATGGAATGGGGGGCAGAGACTTTCCCAATCTGAGTTGCAGGAGAGAAGCAGGAGGGGGTTGTGTTTTAAATGTGGGGAAAAATGGGGAAAAGAGCACATCTGTGCAATGAAAAATTACCAGTTGATTTTGGTGGAAGTAGAAGATGAAGAAGAAGAAGAAGAGGTGTTTGAGGAAGCTGAAGATGGAGAATTTGTGCTGGAAGGCAAGGTCCTACAGCTGTCACTGAACAGTAAGGAAGGACTGACTTCAAACAGATCCTTCAAGGTGAAAGGAAGGATTAAAGACAGGGAAATTCTGATCCTTATTGACTGTGGAGCAACAAGTAATTTTATTTCCCAGGAACTAGTAGCAGAGCTAGAAATTCCAGTCATAGCAACTTCTGAGTATGTGGTGGAAGTGGGAAATGGTGCCAAGGAGAGAAACTCTGGGGCGTGCAAGAACTTGAAACTAGAAGTTCAGGGCATACAAATCACCCAACATTTTTTCATTCTCGGATTGGGGGGAACTGAGTTAGTTTTGGGAATGGACTGGCTAGCAAGCTTGGGGAACATCAGGGCAAACTTCCAGGAACTCATAATTCAGTGGGAGTCAAATGGACAGAAGTTGGCACTACAAGGAGAACCATCCTGGTGTGAGGTTGCAGCTGACTGGAAATCAATTAAAATGACAGAACAGAGAGAGGCTGAGGGGTATTTTTACTCTTATGGCTGTTTGAGTGAAGAACCAAGAGCAGAAGTTGAGACATCAGATGCGTTAAAGAGTGTTAGCTGAGTTCCCTGTTGTGTTCCAAGAACCACAAGGATTGCCCCCAAAGAGAGACACTGACCATGCCATTTTACTACAAGAAGGAGCCACTATTCCAAACAGCAGACCTTACAGGTATCCTTTCTACCAAAAGAATGAAATTGAGAAGTTAGTTAAAGACATGCTGAAATCAGGGATTATTAGACCTAGCACTAGCCCTTTTAGCAGTCCTGCAATTTTAGTAAAGAAAAAGGATGGTGGATGGCGATTCTGTGTAGACTATAGAGCCCTAAACAAGTTAACAATTCCTGATAAATTCCCAATACCTATTATTGATGAATTGTTAGATGAGATAGGGTCAGCCATGGTCTTTTCTAAATTAGATTTAAAATCAGGGTATCATCAAATAAGGATGAGGGAAGAAGACATACCAAAAACAACTTTTAGAACCCATGAAGGGCATTATGAGTATTTGGTTCTTCCATTTGGGCTGTCTAATGCACCATCTACTTTCCAAGCCCTCATGAATCAAGTTTTGAAACCTTATTTGAGGAAATTTGTTCTGGTATTCTTCGATGACATATTAATCTATAGCAAGACTGAAGAGTTGCATACAGAACATCTGAGGGTAGTATTGCAAGTACTGAAAGACAATCACCTAGTGGCAAACAGGAAGAAGTGTTCTTTTGGGCAGTGTGAGATTGCCTACTTGGGACATATTATCTCTAAAGAAGGAGTTGCAGCTGATCCAAGTAAGATCAAAGATATGCTAAATTGGTCAATCCCTAAAGAGGTAAAAGGGTTGAGGGGATTTCTGGGATTGACTGGATACTATAGGAAGTTTGTGAAGAATTATAGTAAATTGGCTCATCCCCTAAACCAGTTACTAAAGAAAAATAGTTTCAGCTGGAGTATGGAAGCAACCAAAGCTTTTGAGAAGCTTAAGGAGGTCATGACAACAGTACCAGTGCTTGCTGTTCCCAATTTTGATAAAACATTCATCTTGGAAACTGATGCCTCTGGGAAAGGATTAGGAGCTGTCCTCATGCAAGAGGGAAAGCCTGTCGCCTACATGAGCAAAACCTTATCAGACAGAGCCCAAGCCAAATCAGTCTATGAGAGAGAGCTGATGGCTGTAGTATTTGCTGTTCAAAAATGGAGGCACTATCTGCTGGGCAGCAAGTTCATCATACACACTGACCAAAAGAGCCTGAGGTTTTTAGCAGAGCAAAGGCTAATGGGGGAGGAACAACAGAAATGGGTATCCAAATTGATGGGGTTTGATTTTGAGATAAAATACAAACCAGGAATTGAAAATAAGGCAGCTGATGCTTTATCAAGAAAGATGCAATTCTCAGCAATTTCATCAGTACAGTGTGCAGAATGGGAAGATTTGGAAGCTGAAATCTTAGGAGATGACAAGTACAGAATGATCATGCAAGAGTGGCCACCCAAGGTCACACTACAGCTGGTTATAAATTGCACAGAGGAAGGCTGTTATACAAAGACAGAATAGTCATCCCTAAAGGATCTGGGAAAATTCTCACAATTCTCCAGGAATTTCATGATTCTGCTATTGGAGGCCATGCAGGTATATTCAGAACATACAAGAGGATTTCAGCCCTTTTCTTCTGGGAAGGAATGAAGTTGGATATTCAAAACTATGTCCAAAAGTGTGAAGTGTGCCAGAGGAACAAATATGAGGCTCTAAAACCAGCTGGTTACCTTCAGCCATTACCTATTCCTTCTCAAGGGTGGTCAGATATCTCCATGGACTTTATTGGAGGGTTACCTAAGGCTATGGGAAAGGATACTATCTTAGTTGTGGTAGACAGATTCACAAAATATGCACACTTCTTTGCACTTGCTCACCCTTACAATGCAAAGGAAGTAGCTGAGTTATTTATAAGAGAAGTGGTGAAATTACATGGATTCCCCACTTCTATTGTCTCTGATAGGGACAGGGTTTTCCTTAGCACCTTCTGGTCAGAAATGTTCAAACTAGCAGGAACAAAGCTGAAATTTAGCTTAGCTTACCATCCCCAAACAGATGGGCAAACTGAAGTGGTCAATCGTTGTGTGGAGACCTATCTGAGATGTGTGACAGGGCTAAAACCCAAGCAGTGGCCCAAGTGGTTATGCTGGGCAGAATTCTGGTATAATACAAACTATCATTCAGCAATCAAAACCACTCCTTTCAAGGCTTTATATGGGAGGGAGCCTCCTGTAATCATCAGGGGAAATGATTCCTTGACTTCAGTGGATGAAGTAGAGAAAATGACTGCTGAAAGGAATTTGATAATTGATGAATTGAAGGAAAACTTAGAGAAGGCACAGAATAGGATGAAACAGCAGGCCAACAAACATAGGAGGGATGTGCAGTATGAGGTTGGGGATTTGGTGTATCTTAAAATACAACCTTACAAACTCAAGAGTTTAGCCAGGAGGAAGAACCAGAAACTGAGCCCTAGATATTATGGACCCTTTCCAATCATAGAAAAAATTAATCCTGCAGCTTACAAGTTGAAGCTACCAGAGGACAGTCAAGTGCATCCAGTTTTCCACATTTCCCTGCTCAAGAAGGCTTTGAATGCAGGAGCCACCAGCCAACCACTACCTGTCTCTCTCACTGAAGACTGGGAGCTCAAGGTTGAACCAGAATCAATTCAAGACTCTAGAGCAAAAACTGATGGAGACCTAGAGGTATTAGTGAGGTGGAAGGACTTGCCAGAATTTGAGGATTCCTGGGAAGATTTCAACAAACTACTGGAACAATTCCCAGATCATCAGCTTGAGGACAAGCTGATTCTTCAAGGAGAGAGAGATGTTGCAAACCCAAGAACCAGGCCCAGGTTTGGCAACGTCTACAATAGGAGGCCCAAGATGATGCCAGCAGAATCACCTAATGATCACTCTTCTAGAATGTAGTATTCCTAAATAACCTCCTGGTTAGGTGGCAGCAATCAAGAGGGGAAGGGGGGGACCATTGTACCAGCTGAGAGAATATAAGTTAGTTATGGAGAGAGTATTGTTTTTAGGCTGGAATTGGCTAGGACTAGGAGAGAAGGAGCACTCTCGAATTTGCTCATCTTTGTCTTTTCATTTCCTCTGTTATTTGCAAATTCCCTAAAACACTGCTTCTGGAATTTCTCCAGAGGATTCAGTGCTATCTAATACATTTGCATTCTCAGTTCAGTGTTATTTTCTGGTACCTAACAAAGCCGAAGGTGGTGGTGCAGGAGGACACGCAAATGAGAATGGAAGATGAGTTAAATTCAAATGTTATTCCTTGGATGAGGAGGATGTTGAGTGGGTGAATAGGTGTGCTTGTGCCACTATGCACGGTGTTCAGTCCATGGAAGCGGTGTGGGAGAAGTTGAAGATGTTCGGGTTAGTTAATATGAAGCTTAAAGCGATGGGTGCGCGAGAGGTGCTTCTAGAATTTGAGTCGAATACAGAAATGCAGGCAACGCTCTCTGAAGCAAAGGCGGTTTTGGATGAGATTTTTGAGTGGTTTGGGCCTTGTTCGAAACTAATGGTGGGAAAATCTCAATTGGTGTGGGTGAGGGTTTGGAGAGTACCAGTCGGAGCATGGAATCATTCTTTCTTTGCGGCAATTGGAAATACGCTTGGCCATTTTGTATGCGTCGATGGCATCACTGCCAGAAAGGAGAGGCTCGACTTTAGGAGGCTCTTGGTGATCACGGCGAACCCGCTCATTGAACAGCATATTGTAGTGGCAAAGATTGATGGAGAATGCTGTGAAGTGATGGTAGAGAAAGAGATGTCAATATACCAAGATTGGTCGGGCTTGAGACAGGAAGTAAAGAACATCAAGAAGGCAGATTCTGAGGATCAGATATCAGAGATGGGGAAGGAAGATCAGGGCCTGATAAAGATGGTTGAGGAAGTTCCGGCAGGCAAACATGCGGTGGCAGCAGCGGAGGCGCCATTTTCGGTGGTGGAAGCGTTACAGCACTTGAAAGATGCTGGTTACGGGGTGCAGGAGTTAATGACATTAAAGGTTTTTCAAATTTTAAAAGAAACGGAAGAAAAGTTGGAAAAGATTCAGGGACATGCGTTTGTGGAGGGGCCCAATGGTGATTTAAAAGAGTTGAATGGAGGGGAGTGTTTTGAATCAGGTGTGGAAAAAAGTTTCAATGAAATTAAGGGATTGTGTGGGGCTACTAACGTATGTTATGGGGAAGAAGGTCAAAGTGCACAATATGGAATAGTTTGGCAAAATCCAATATTTATGGAGACTGGGCCCACGGGTGCAAAGAATTTTCAGATGAAAAATAATAGTTTGTTGGAGGGTGAAGATGGCTTTCAAGTGGTGCACGTGAATAGGAGGGAAGTGGAACATTGTGATCTGTCGGTCCAAAATAAATGGGCAAAAAAACCGTTATCGATGAGGGCATTAGAGGGGGTAGCGAGATCCAAGGCTTCTATGGAATTGCCAGCTGTGGGTGAATCAATTACGGCGGAAAATAAAAAATTAGTGGGGACACGCGATTTGGAGGTGATTGGTGATCAGGAAAATGGCATGGAGGATATTTTGACAAAAGGAGTGTGCATAGTGTGGACGTAGAGGAGGATCAAGATATTTTATTGGCGGACCTGCAAACTGCCAATAGGGAGAGAAAAAAGTATTGAAGGAAAAAACAGAATAACAAAAGGGTGGGGGACCAAGAGGGGAAGTCAAAGGGGAAGAGAGGGAGACCAAAGGGTAGTAAAAATAAGCCTAAAGGGGTGTTGGTAGCAGATGTCAACTGGTCCGTAGGTGCTGATTGTATGATGGACTTAGAAACGAGGACTAAGGAGACTTGGTTGTTGGGGAAGGAGTTGGGTTTGGTGTACAAAGGGGATGAGAGGTGGCTATTCAGGGTCTTCGAGAACAAATAAAAAACAACCATTCGTCTCTGTTCGAGTGATGACTTGGGGATGGTGTCTCTGTGGATTTCTTGGAACATCTGTGGCTTGGGCTGAAAGGCAAAAATATTTAAAATTGAGTGCTGCAAGTAAAATCGAGTGTTCTATTGCTCCAGGAAAATAACTGGATGTGTCGCGGGAGAAGCAATTGGGGAGCTGGGCAAGGATCATGAAGTTGTTCTTTTCAGTTGTATCGGTGTTTGGCATGGCGGGTGGGTTAGTGTCTTTGTGGAAGGATAGCGAATTATTAGTGACAAGAGTATGCAGGCGGAGGCATGGTTTGTTGCGGTGATGGTTTCAAGGCATGAAGGGGGCTTCCAAGTTTTGTTGCGTTGCAGGTGTTTCGTGGGAAGGCATGATAGTGGATTTTGTTGGTAAGGCTTCTGTATTGTTTCGGTACTTATGTGTTTTAAAATTTAGGATATGTGGGGTGGTTTTGTGTGCTTTTGATATTGCTAGTTTGTTTTTATTGTTGGGTGGAAGGTTTTATGGATTTGGTTTGTTGGCATGCTTGTGATCGTGGTACTCTTTTTCCTTCACTAGGGTTTTTCCCATTGGGTTTTTCCTAGTAAGGTTTTAACGAGGCTCATTCACTTGTTATGTTCATCAATTGGGAGGTTTTGGGTTTAGGTTCTTCTTCCGTGAGAGGTTTGTTCTCGGGAAGTTCTTGTTCTTTTTATCAATAAATTTCTGCTTTCAAAAAAAAAAACAGACCAAGGTCTGAAAGATGCCAAGATACAAAAGTTCCTATTTGCACAACATGGCCTACTCCCACGCTGCAAAGGATCCAACGCACAACCAGTAGGAAAACAAGAAACGAAAACAAAGCTACGCTCTCAATTCCTCTATTGAAACTATCTAAAAACCATCACCCTTGTCAAGGGCCTTGCCTTCCACTGTTCTCGTGAACATTAACATCACTCAGCCACCTCCTTGACTTTGTGAATCCTTCAAAAACACCCAGAGAGGCTCGCTTCTCTCACACCCCTTGTTGGCTAGGAAAACAGCCAAGCTATTTCCTTCTCTATACGAATGCTACACACCCAGGCAATAAACCTCCTGTTAAAAAGGAGAGGAAACAGAAATGACTAAGGGGAATATTTTGGATTTGGAGTGAAGTTAGGAGGGAGAGAAAGGATTTTGAAATTTCCTAAACCTGGTTGAGATACTTCTCTTGACCCATCTTCCCTCCAAATTCTGCAATCATAAGTTCATCTCAATTATATTTGTTCTTCACCTTTCTCTGATCCAGATCGAATTCACCAGAATCAAAGCTGCCAAATTCAAGGAGAATTTCACGATATATACAGGAATGAAGGCTTGGATGGAATCCATAAGGAGGGGTTTTGAAGTCTTGATTAAACAAAAGGAGGAGGACCGGCAACAACCGCTAAGGTAAATAGGAATGGTAACAGGCCCACCCCCACCTCAAACTAATCAACAGGAAGGAGGCATGGATTCCGCAACCCTTAGACCCTATCCCTATGGTACTCTAAGAAGCCGAGTAGGGGTTTCACAAGTCTTTCTAATTCAGAATTTTAGGAGAAAATCAATATGGCATGTATAGAAAAAGGTAATGTCAATGGTCACAGGATGGATAAGGTGTTGGGGTATATAAGGATCATGAGTAAAAAGAAGTGTCAAGTTAGTGTTTTTATGAATCTCACATTCATAACATGACTCAGACTCTTTACTTCTCTACTGTTCATATTTTCACTAAAATTTCAACATAACTTGTTACCAATGAATGCAAGCAAGCCATTCATTTTCTTTATTTTTTTTCAAAATTCATCAACTATTCCTACCCAGATGAAACAATATGCAAAAATTTCATCTTTTTTGTGCCAATTTCAACAGAATAATACCAAAAAAAAGTTATTAGGTTAAATTTGAGAAAGTGAATATTATTATTGAAAATTGAAATACGTACCCGGAGCCAGGAATCTTGTCGATCTCGAATTCGACGCCATCTCTGGCCAACACGAACATCTCGTTGACGAAAGGAACGGGCATCCCGTTGGGGAAGAGTTGAGGATTCAACGCCATCTTCACAGATCCAAATCCAAATCGCTCTGCTTTTTCTTCTTCTTCCTGAGAACGTGAATATGAATATTATTGAATTTCTTTCTACCGAACGCGTTAACAGCAAAGGTTTATTTCTAGAACAACCCAGACCTGCAAAGCCAGAAAGGGTTATTCTGGTATCAACAAACAAATATTCATTTTTTATAATTTGTTATAAAAATAAATATTTTTAATATATAATACTACCAATTTTAGACCTTAAAAAATAATTGATCTAAGTTATAATTTTCTATTAGTAGTTTTTTTTACAGATTAATTAGTGTCTATTAACTAGTTGTGAGTTGTGTTACTTCTTCTTCTCTTGTTTTGCTTTGGAATGGTTCTCAGTTGCCTTGGTTCCATCCTGGGAGGGGGCTCCACCAGGGGGACCCAATGTCATCGTACATGTTTGTCTTGTGCATGGAGAAGCTTTCCAATAGGATCCAGCGCTCAGTGACGGAGAACGTGTGGCATCAGATTTCTTTATCACGTGGAGGTCCCCCACTCTCCCACCTCCTTTTTGTCGATGACGTGCTCTTATTCTGGAAGGCTACTTGCTCTCAGGTTTAGAGTCCTAATCGTGCTGGTGTTTATTTTGCTGCCACAACGTACCAATGGTTGCTGCAGCAGCGAGACCCGATGGTGCCTAGTGAAGATTGGCAGTGGCTTTGGAAGATTCAAGCGCTAGAGAAGGTGAGGGTCTTTATCTGGTTATCCTCCATGATGCGTTATAGGTTAACGCAGTGAGGTTTCGATGTCATCTTGCTGCTTCTCCTCGATGTTCGTGATGTTCCCACCCTGTTGAAGATGTGTTACATTATCTTAGGGATTGCCCATATTCTCGTAAAATCTTGTTGCGTTTGCAAGCTTTTGGTTGGTCGCAGTTTAATGCACCAGAGGTGGTGACTTGGATTCAAACTCAGGTTCGAGGTCCGCACTCTATATTATTTGTCTCGGCTTTGTAGGGCTTGTGGAGGTGGCGGAATGTGAGGTTGCTTGGTGGACGGAACACTACACATACTCTTGGATCTGGAATGAGGAAAAGGAGTATGATCAGTACCTCGCTAAGTGTCAAAAGAGGATTATGGAACCTTTGCAGATTGATCGGTGGAAACCTCCTACTTCCGGCTTTGTGTCTGTTACGATTGATGGTGCTTATGATCTTTCTCAACATCGTATGGGTATGGGAGGTGTGATGCGTGACCAGCATGGCGTGTGGTAATTTGGCTTCAGTGCTGGTGTGGTTGACGGTGATCCTTTAGCTGCAGAACTTAGTGCTCTCCATATGGGTCTTCATCTTCTTTGGAGGAAGAATATTCGTAAGGCGTATTGTAATTCTGATTGTAAGGAGATTGTTGATCTTCTTACTAAGGAGCAGTTTCGTCTGCATGAATATGCTAGTATGTTCATGTACATTCATCTCTTGCTTGCTCGTCAGTGGGATATTAGGCTTCGTCACATTCCAAGGGAGGTCAATGAGCCAACGGATTGCTTGGCGGGTTATGGAGCTTCTCAGCAGTGTGCTTTTACTTATTTTGATAATCCACCGGACATTGTTGTACCACTTCTGTCCGGGATGTTTTAGCTTTGTAGTCTATCTGTTTATTTTTCTCATTCACAAAAAAAAAACAAGAGTTTAATTTCTATTCACCAAAAGTATTGTAAATATTCATCGATTTGTCATTTAATGATTAAATATGGATTTAAAAATAGTTAAAATGGAAAATCTTGAAGGGTTGTGATTGGATGCGTTCTTTACACGAGATGGGATGAGCTAAGGGAATGAAGGGTGAAGGGTCAGGGTTCAAACCCTAGTGAATGAACTAACTTACTAACAATTAACAACTAACATTTGTCTTTTTAAAAAAAATTCTTTACGCATTTAGTTTACATAAATTAAACCCTTAAAAGAAAAACAGAATTTATTTTAGAAGAAAAAAATTATTTGAAAAAACTGACCTCAAATTCCTTAATATCAAGTGCATAACTTAGCAAGATCGAGTCTGGAAAACAAGGTAGCATCTTTAGTTCAGTCTTGAGATTAAGGGAATATTATAGTTTGGTTTAGGTGAAGATATAGAATTTTCCAAGTTTATATAATCCTAAGTCAAGCTTTTCAACCATACAGTTATCTTCATGAATGCATGCACATTTTATTAATTTATTTAAGTACACTAATTGATGATCAACTGTCCACATAAACTTTCATTTCCATAAATTTAAATAGCAAAAATAAATTCAGTTGCCTCCTCCTTCTTCTTTCTTATTAGGTTGAGAGAAGAAAATGACACATTTGTTATCTTGTTAAATTATAAGAAATAAAGTGCAAATAGAAAACAGAGAAGAATGTCAATTGATTCAATAGCAGAAAAATTAACTGATATAGAGGAGTTTCCCCGGCTTTATACACATGCTGATGGAGTAGAATTGTTACAGTACAATTGCTTTTATCCTACTATAGCTATGAATTAGTAAGTAACTTCCTTAGGAGAGTTAGTTATAGAAGCTGGGTCATGAGCTGAATTAGTTGAGACAGTTAATAATAAGCAGCCTAGAAGGTTATGATGCAAAACATGGAGCAGATTACACATACTATTAGACTAAAACATTTTACTCTTGGATGAGGTTGTGAAATTTAGTTGTGAAGTCTGAACCCCAAATTGTATCAAACTCAGATCACAGGCTCATAGTGATATCAACAACAAAGCTACTAACATCACAATATACCAACAGATAACATAACACAATACCAGCAAGCAAAATATGTAAGTCCATAAAATCAATGCAAAATAAGTGATGTAATTGGTAATCCGATTGAAAGAAAAGAGAAAAATAGTTATAAAAAAAGATGTAAACGAAATTGAAAGTGCAATTGAATCATAACCCACAACTAATAGACATTTATAGAAAGATGAATATAACACAATACCATAAAATGTTGATTATATATATATATACTGAGCAATCAATTCAATGCTAAATTTGTATCTCAGCTTTCTAATTGTAAACAAGAAACTTTCCTAACTGAAAGCATGCTATGCTATACATAATAAAACCACTAAAGGCCAAAAGTTGATGATGCCATAACACAAGCAGAAACAAGCACCTCTGGTTGAATACCCTTTCCCTTTTCCATAGTTACAGGCTTATCATAATGACCAATAAAAATCTGAAAACGGTTCTGACCCTTTTCCTTAGACTGAGTTTTTGCCCTGTCAGCTTGATCATGTTCTTCTTCTGCAGTAGCTTTTATTCCACCCACTTGCACTGTTGTGTTGTTAGGATAATGCTGCATATGATCTGGGGTTGACAAATAAGACCCAAACTGATCCATAATTTGATTGCTTCTGCCATCATGTGACTGAAATGAGCCCTTCTCATTACCCACCCTGGCCAGTGATTTCTGTTCGATTCTTCTACGCTTCTTGGTTGATGGCGGCACCAAATCAACATGATCACTAGCAACTTCATCTCGAAGATTCTTCCCTTTTGACATCAACATGAGTGTGTATGCAGCTTCTTGCATTAGAGAATCAACTTGAAACCCTTGATCCAAACCCTTGTCCCTTCTGCGGCTTCTTTTACCAGATGAATCGTAGGATGTTGGGGTTTCAGTTCCCTTCCTCACACTGTCAGGGTGAACCCTCATGTGACCAAACAAGGACTTGTCGGAAGAGAATGTTTTTCCGCAAATATAACAAGAGGGTTTTTCAACGCAGCAAGAAACTTTTCTTTTTCTGACATTGTGGATTCTCATGTGTCCAGCCAGAGATTTTGAAGAGGTGAACCGTTGATTGCAAACATGGCATTGCACATTGTTGCTGTTGTTATTGGGTGGAGAGGGACCTATGCTCTTGATGCGTAATCCATGTGAGCCAGTAGCATGAAAATGATCTTTGTTGTTGTTCTTGACCTTGTGATGCCATTTCCATGTGGAGGGCCAGTGAAACAGAGCATTGTTATCTTCCGCCATGGGAGATTCTTGAATTCTTCTTCGATTTTCAGAGAACAAAGTGGCTGAGAGAGATCAATGATCGAGTTACTTAGTCACCAAGTCAAGGGTCTCACTCTGTTTCAAAGAAAGATATGAACTTTGTTGTGTTGTTCTTCGATTATCAGTGCCTTAAGTGTTTGTTTTTGGTAGTAAATGAAGGAAGTAAAAAATATTTCAATCTAAACAAATCTTTTCTAAATCATATCAAATCAGTCATTTAACGGATACATCCATAAATATTAAACTTAATTTTTTAAACCTAAATTAATTCATGAAAAATCATTTTAATTAAATTCACATAAATTAATTGATTACATAACAAATCATTTTAAGGAGATTCTTAAATGTTCTATTATATTATATTGAATGTTATTTTATTTATTTTGAAATTATATTAAATGTTAGTCTCCCCTTCTCCAGGAGATGGTTAAATGAGAAGCTTAATTTACCTTTTTCTCCAATCTTATTTCAAAACATACACTCCCCTCTTTGAGAGAAATACATATGACACTTCAGTACATTTCATTAGATGAGCTCGACTCACTCTATTTCTTCACATTTTTTCCTCTTGACTTAGATATTAGATCGCTTAACGATAAACAAACAAACACATTGTAGTCATATTAATATAAAAAAAGAATCTAAAAGATTAAAAAATCATTTAACTCGTATCAAAATTCTTTTAACAAATAACACTCCTCATAGCAATTAGCCAAATTGCACATATTTGAATAGAGGCATCATATTCGAGTGTGTGGGAATGTAGTAAAGTTGTACTACCCGACTCGAACATGTTTGGTGAGGTGGAGGATACATTATACAAGTGGTTCAAACTAGGATTGAATTCTAACTCTAATCTATACAAAACATTGACGTTTTTCTTATGCCCATGGTTCTCAAAATAAACGTCTCTGATCTTCTGAAACATTTGCATTGTTAGCAGACTATCAGAGCCAGCTTGATGTGATTTTCCAGCCACTCGATCCACGTTGAGAACCTGTCCAATCCTATCAAGACCGTCGTAGAGAGAATTGCAGAATTTCATCAAGTGCTTGATATCATATATGTTGTTTCCGAAAAACACCCTCACTATCTCAAGAAATCCTCCAATCGAGCGGGAAGGCTCCGGCTAGTCAGAATCTTCATCAATTAGGCGAAATCATAAGCCGAGTGGAACGTGACCTAGCTCACAGCGTTGTTGCGCAGAAGCCCCGACCACATCATCAACCTAGCGAAGCGGGCCGAGTCCACGCCGACGGCAGTGTTGCGTGTGAAGTCAATCTCCTGGCTACGAAGCAGAGCGACGGAGTCAGGAGCGTGGGCGTCGCGGGTGAAGTTGAAGTCTCTGAAGTTAAACTGCCAGATGAACGTGCAATCGACGGTGCCGAGGTCGGGGAGGTTGTCGGCCGCATCGGAGAGGGTGAGGCCAACTTGAGGTTAAGCACGTCAACATTGGCCTTAATGAGACGGTAGGTATCAGTGGGGCGGAGGTTGCGGTGGTTGTGCGGTTCGGCAAGCTTGAAGATGACGTCGGTGAACTCCGTATCCATAGAGATGAAAGGGTACTGGGTAACGATGGATGAGTCCGCGGATGAGTTGGAATTCGGATTCTAAATTGAAGGCCTACACTTCTCGGATCATCACCGACTTCAGTTTCGGTTTTGGGATTTCATTGGTCGAGCTCATCTTTTGACTTGAAATTGATTATCTTCAGTGGAATCGAGAGAAGAAAAGAAGAAGAATGACACAAAGAAGACAAGTAAGTAGTAAATGAAGCTTAATTATCAACCCAATTATCACAAAGGTGAATGAAGGAATTAAAAAAAATTAAAATCAAATCAAATCTTTTCATTTAACGGATACATCTATTGAACTGAAATTTCTAAACCTGATTTAATTAATGAAGACAACGAGTAAATGAAGGTTAATTATCACATACACATTGAGTTACTGAGGAGTATTAATGCTATTTCATTAAAATATCAAGGCAGTGGAGTTTATTCTGTAAGTTCAAATGTACAAGCTATGTGTTGGCGGGTTCTCATTGATCGTATTCAATCTAGGTAAATCTTATTGCTCGCAATATTCCTCTGTCTACCACAATGTGCTCTTTGGGCCTAGTACAGAAGGAGGAAGACACAAATCATCTTTTCTTCTATTGTCCATTTTCTTGGCGTATTTGGGCTCTCACTTTTAGGTGGTTGGGTTGGCTCTCTGTTTTCCCTGGAACTGCTAGAGATCATTTCGAGCAATTTACTGGAGTTGGTTCAGGTTCAGTGAAGAAAGGCCTTGCAGTAATATGGGTGGAAGTTATGGATTGCTAGAAATGGGGTGGTTTTTCGCCAAGAGTTTTCGTCGCCGGAGCAGGTATTTGATCAAAGCTAGGAACAAAGCATGGTTATGGTTAAAAGCTAAGCATAGAAGGTTCCATCACACAACTTTTGATTGGTTGGGCGAACCAATATCATGTTGTGCAGTTCTTTAAAGTCATGTTAATTTGCTGTCACTGGAATGTTCTTTTTCTTTTTTTTTTTTTTTGGTCGAATGTTCTTTTTCTTTTTTTTTTTTTTTTTGGTCGAATTTCTTTTTCTTCTATAGTGTGAGATGGTCTCGGCTGGACTTTGTTTTCAAATGCGGGCTTCTGATATCTGTTTCTTTTGGGCTGATGAATTGGTATGGTCCACGGGTCAATGAAGGGAGATTTGTGCTCTCTGCTCTCTGGTTTTGGTTCAGGTTGCATGCATAGGCAGCATAGCTTTGTTAGCCATTTTGCTAAATTATGGGAGTTTCTTTTCTTGATATCAGACGTGGAAGGATTGGAGCAGGGCGTTGGTTCTTGGTTATTTTTATTTGTCTTTTTTATTTCTTGGTGGGTCTCTTGGATGTTAGAATATTGTACTTTTTTTCCTTCTCTATGTTTTTTCAATGACGTTTTTCCTAGTAAGGTTTTAATGAGACAATATTTTAATTTCCCACCACCAAGAAAGGTTCTTTTGATGATGTACTCTCTTTACTCATCTAGCTTTGTCTCTTATATCTTTACTTGTATTAGGTTGAAGTACCCCTGTACTTCTTTTCAATATATTATTCTTGCCTATAAAAAAAAACATACACATAGTGAAGGAATATAATCAAATCTTTTCAAAATTGAGTTCAAAACAAAAAAAATTTCAAAATCATATCAAATCAGGCATTTAACGGATACATCCATAAATTTAAACTGAATTTTTTTAACCTAATTCATGAAAAATCATTTTAATTCAATTCACATAAATTAATTCATTACATAAAAAATCATTTTAAGGAGATAGATAAATGTTCTATTATACTTTCAAAAAAAAGATAAATGTTCTATTATTATTTGAGGTACTAGAAAATTGATCTAAGAAATTAGGAAAAGTAAAAAGTGCTAAAGTTGAACAGTTTGTTAATTAAAGAAAATTTAATATTGATATATTTTTATTCAATAATAGTACTTTGACCTGTGCATCGCACAGGGGATATTCACTTTTTTTTGTGTATTTTTATTAAATTTGTGTCCTTATCAAAAAAAAAATTAAATTTATGCTATTTTTTATTTTTATTAAAAGAAAATTTATTATTTCAAAAGACAAAATTAGTTATAGATATAAGCCAACATAAATTTGTAAGTTCACTTTCCGCGATGAATGTGTTTGTCTTTTATTTTATAAAAGTGCACTTTCTATTTGTTATTTTTGCCCTTATTTTTTTTAGTATGAGCTTTGGTTAAAGTGGCATACAAAGCTTTGTGACCCTATTCATTTTTTTTTTATCAGATGAGGTTGTTAAAGTTCCGTGTTATTTTTGTTATAATTATTAAATGATAATTTAAGAATTAAAAGAACCAAATTAATTTTAGATATAGCAAAACATAAATTTGTAAGTTTTTTTGTTTGTTTTTATTTTGTAGATCGAAGCGCAAATTTGTTTGTTTGTGGTTTTTATTTTTTACCCTTGCTTATCTAAATGTTGCATTTTTTTTATGTATTAATTTAATAGCTTATTTCAGGGTGCTGAAGTAACATATATTTGAGTTAATAATAGACATTGAGAAGATTCTTTTCTTTTGTGTATGGAATAATTACATTAAGAATAAAAATGAAAATAGTGATTGCCCTTGAAATAAAAGAAAATATGATACCAAAAAAATGAAATAAAAGAAAAGAAAATAAATAATTTTTTTTTTATTTTTTAACGAACTGAAAGATGGAAGATTAATCATTCATGCATAAAGCTTTTCACCTGTAATTTTTGTTTTTGTATTTTTGGCTCTCACCAGTGTTCGGGCCGGATTTTGCGCACCTCCACTAATACTGATTGCAATGAGTGAATGGTTCAAACCAAGTACTATTTTAACATAGATATCAAAAAATTTAATCCTAGTTTGACATAGTTTTGCTATCATACACATTTATATATTTTTTTGTTGTGGCCGAGTGTCGAGATTTCATAAGGGAGATTTCAGTACCCCTAGACCATGGTCTCTAGAGAGTTTTGTGCCACAGTGAATGGGGTCCAACAGTTGTCAGGGCGAATTATGAGAGGAAAGGGAGGAGTGGTGTAGTGGTAATAATGGGAAAGAGATAAAAGAGGGAGAGATATAATAGAAATAAGGAATTAAAATCAAACTCGCTTACAAACTCAGAGACTAATTTGATCATTAACTCTTTTTTTTTTTGGTCCAAATTGCTTTTCAGATGCTCCATGTGTTGTTGTCTCACCCTAGCCTCTACTGGTCCAATATTAACTTTGCGTGTTAACTTTGAAAGAATTAATTAAAAAATTAGACTTTCTAATTGAATGGATTATAATTGTAACTCATGGAAACTTAAAAGCGTACTCAATAACTCCTAATAAAGCTCAATAACATTAGACTTTCTAATTATTGAGTGGATTACAATTGTAACTCATGAAAACTTGAAAGCTTACTCAATGATTCTTAATAAAGTGTAATAACAATGGACTTTTAATTGACTCTTAAAGACTCTTTACTTTATAAACTCTTTACTTTGTAAGAGACTTGTAAAGAAACTCCAAGCAAGATTACAATGACTCAAAAGCTTACTCAATGACTACTAATAAAGTGCAATAATATTAGAATTTCTATAATCATTGAATGGATTAAAATTGTAACTTATAGAAACTTAAGAACTTACTCAACGACTCCTAATAAAGTATAATGACATTAGACTTTCTAATCGACTCTTAAAGACTATTTACTTTGTAACAGACTCATAAAAACACTTTAAACAAGAAACATAATTGACAATAAGCATTTATTTCTAACAGTTATTCATGAATCATGAATCATGAATCATGAATCAACTAATGAAATAACGAAAGCATAACCAAAAACTTATGAGAGCATTGGCCAAGATATGACATATTGTATTTTCTCCTTATGCAGCTAGCATAAAACTCAAGCACATGATAAGAGTGAGTCAAAAAAATATAATGCTTCGTTAAATTTAAAAAAAAAAAAACTAGAGGAAAAGGTAACCATACACAATGTGTCACTTGAACACAAAGCAAGTGAAGAAATAGTTTCTAAGATGTTCCACCTTTAAGCTATTGGCATAATAGCAAAATGCTCGATCACCCTCAGGACCCCTGAACACGTAAGGAAGATGCATCAGCCTTTTCTTCTTCTTCGAGTCAGGCAGAACAACATCCTTTTCATGAACAGAAACGGCGCAGCGAAAGAAGAAAATGAACGGAAGAAAGAAAGTTAAAAATGTGCATTTCAGATAGAATGGGAATTAAAGTGAATCTCGTGCAATTAAAAACTCAAATCCTTGTAATCAACGGCTGAGATTCAATCTAAGTGAAATAAAATGTTTTTTTTACTAAAATATCCATGTCCATCTTCCATAGTTTTTGGAATTAATTATTGAATGACAGATTTGCCCTCCAAGCTGAAAAACTCTCTCTTTATATATAGTATAGCTAGCTAGATAGATAGATAGATTATTAACCATTTGTATTCTCTGTGGAATGTGTTCCGAACTAAATATAATATATTTTCAATGATTCATTCTTTACACTAATGAATCTACTCACAAATATTATTGCTTCAATTATTTTTCAAAGGAGATTACCTATTCAGTGGTGCAAGATTGTAGTCATATAAGCTCGGAGGAACCACGCTTCTGTTTAAACCAAAAGGGAAAGACACAAATCAGTATCCTACAAAATTAAGCACAAAATTTAGACATATAAACTAATCTGAAATGAAAACAAAAAAAGAAAGAAAGAAAAAGCACAGATGCATGGACTCATCCATTAGATTTTCACTCAGTTATAGGATGAGTTTGACCATTGAACTATCAAATAAATTCAAATTGTAGACATCATCCACCATTGAAAACATGTGAAAAGGTTAAACTTTTAAAAAACCTTACTTGAATAACAAATAACCAAATAAAAGAGATGCTAACTAACCTTGTGAGTAAAAGTTGTAAGACCAAGCCATACATAAGCACTCATTTAGACCTCTGGTAGAAAAGTAGGGTACATTCAACAATTCACTCAACTTGGATGTACAGGTTGTGCTTGAACCAATCTGCAGTTTATAAAAAAAAATTGAAACCCCAATTCCCAAACAACATGCCTCCAATAATAACTTACCAAATTAACCAAAAGGTATATCAGAAACAAATGTAGCTCTAAACACAATTCTGGAATATTATAAAAATGAAGCATTGATCCTTGCTTCTAAAGAATAAGATCAATGAAAAATAAAAACTATAAGCACTCAACAATGAGAGAAATTGAAAAGAAAAAACTATTAGCACTAAGCAATGAGAGAAATGAAAAAGAAAAACTTCCCATCGATGTCATTCAGTATCCAACCTGTATATCTAAAAAATAAAAGTAACAATATTTTAGAGATATAGAGACAGAGAACATAGATGTGGGAAGAAACCAAGCTGATACACAAAATAGCACTTAATTGAGATACTAATTGTTCATGATCAATGACCTCACATTTAGGAACAATTTCCTTACACTCTACACTCAAGAGATCCCAAAGTAGCAAAGGGTTGTGTTTTCAGACACAACTGGATTTCTGAATTTCCCCCAAATAAAAAAGTAAGAATAGCATTCGAACCCATCTTCAATGTAGAGTTGGTTGCAACAATTAAGGACTTGTATGATTATAATTAAATTTCAAGAAATTTCACAATTTGATATAATCACCTCAGAAAAACATGAGAATGAAACATAAATTAGAAATAAGGAGAACCGATCCTATGTGTTGGGAACTCCCCAACATCACCCCCCGCCTCCAAACACATCCATGTCCACCATAAAATAAAAAACACAAAAAATCAAACACTATGTCAGTATATCGCTCTCAGTGTTTCAGCTAAAACGATATAACGAAGCAAAAGGCTGAGAAGAAGAAAAGAGGAGAAAAAATCTAACAAATAATTGAGTTCAAATTAAGAAAAAAAAAGGGTTCGATTTGGATCAAAGGAAAGTTGAACAGCATATAACGAAAGAGATAGAAAGGAATCCTTATATATTGATCAGGAACATAAATAAAAAAAAATAAGAACTGTGATTGACATGTAGTTGATTACCTCTCGCGTTAAATATCACAACGAATTCCATACTCATCGAACTCCTTGCAGCCCTGGTGGATTTCCTTCGGGTACACGCCATTCCTAGCCACACAACCTCTGCACTGGGATGCCAATTGCGTTGTCGTGCGTGCCTTTAAAGTCGACGGCAGAACACGTTATGCTGGATATCGACGTCTGGATTCTGGTTGAATCTCTTCAATGGTGGTGGGCTGGTGGTGAGTTTAAGAGAAATCGCATTAGTTATACGAATGAGAAAGAAAACGTTTAAGAATGATAAATCACGTTTCAGAAGGCCAAAAGACTGCAGATGAAATGAACGGCTCAGATTGAATCCAAGAGAAATGATTTGCATTTTTACAAAATTGTCCATGCTTAATTTGAGAGTTGTGTTCAATAAATTATTGAATGACAAAGTTGCCCTCCAAGCTGAAAAACTCTCTCTTTATCTTTATAGATACTCCCTCCGGTCCTATTTATAAGCATGAAAGAGAAGAAAAAATTTGGTTCTTTTTATAAGAACCAAATGAATGTTTGAGCTATATTAATTAATTTTTTCCAATGATGTCCTTATTAATTCTAACTTGTAAAATGTGTCTCATTAATTATTCTCTCTCTTTCCCCCTTTCCAACACTAATAACAAAGGGTAATTTTGGAAGTTTATTTTGATTTAAGACAAATTTAATGCATTTTATCTAGTTTAACTACATTTCTTAAACTATGTGAATTTTTTTTTGTTGCTTATAAATAGGACCGGAGAGAACAGATAGATAGATAGATAGATAGATGGATGAATAGATGTGCACTAATAAAGCATAAAACACGCATGTACTTATGAGAATGAAAAGTTGTGGTTTCCTCGAAATTAAAAAAATAATTTGAATTTATTACATAATTTTTACTAAAAGGTGAATTTAAATAAAATATATTTTTATGAGTGACGTCCTATATTAGAATCACGCATTTTAATTTAAATACATATAATGTCACACGAAATGCTAGAAAACACTTTTTGACACTCTTTCAAACGCTCTCTTTAATATGTTAAAATTCATGTAGGGTCTATTAAATTATATTGGTCTTACTGTCAATTTGATTGGAACCTACATAAATTTTAACCAAAAAAAAATGAGCGCTAAAAAATAAGTGTCAGAAAGTTTTGTTGGCACTTCTCATTATTTTATAGGCATATTTGTTATGTAATTTTATCAAAGAACATAGAATTTTAAATGGCAAGGAAACCATTCTTGAAGACTATGAATGAGGGAGCTGGAATGGATTAATATGATTTGGTGTTAGAATAGTGAAGGAAGCAAAATCCAACGAGTGTAGGTGAGGAAAAAAGCAAAATCCAAATCTAATGGTATAAGTTGTTAAGACACTCCGGCGCTCAAAAGAAACTTATAGTCTAAGAAGAATTCAAAGTTTTGCCTAATGAGCAAAAGTATCATAAGTGAACGACTTTACTTATATTTATAGGTTCGGTGTCCGCCCTACCTGTCTCTACAAGCCTTTGTTGCCATGTTGAAGTCTTCCGAGAGCAAGGTTGCCCCTAGGCGGTATTGCCTGGGTTGTCCTGCGACCGATCGGCCTTAGCTGGGATGGGATGTTCATTAGTTAAGTCATCGAGACTGTCTATACATTACTTACTTAAATGTAATACCTTTGAGTCGGCTAAAATGTTATCAGGTTTCTTCAATTTTTAGGCCGGCCGGACCAACTTTCATCCCCAACCACCACCGAAGGGAAGGGGATAAGCAAAGGTTAGATGACGGAAGACTGGGATTAAAGTCGGACAGTTCATGCTTTGTTGTTAGCAACATAAGCAAATAATGACGAAATATGGTACAAAATGTATTTCCATTTGAGAATAAATCAAGCAAATCTTTAGAAAACTCAAAGCATTAGCATATATATTGTTACTGTAGTACATGTGTCCTAAAAAGTGGACTCTTGTCCCTTTTTCTTTTCAGAATAGTAATTTTGAAAATGGAGATTGAAATACTGAATAATAGATCAGCTACACCTTATATACAATAAATGATATCTTTTTTCTTCTTGCAAAAACTTAATACAAAGTGTCACAATTGGCAAGCAACAAATAACCCCTTCAGAAGTTGGACTTTGTTAAGACTTGGTGCTTTAATTTCAGCAGTTGAAGGATTGAATTCACTTGGTTGGGTGTGTTTTTCTCTTGGCAAAGAACATGACAACCTTTGAAGGAAACAATGACTTCTTCTTCTTTTTGCCGGTTGCATCCGAGGCTGATCCAGTTTCAGTGTGATTTGAAGGAACTTTTCCCTTTGAGCTTAATGAGTCATGCACAGCCACAGTTAACTGCTTCCCTTGTTGCTCTTGTTCAGCTTTCCATGTTCTTAACTCTTGTTCTACAGCTAACTTTCCTTCTTTGGCTTTGTTAGCATTCTCAGTTGCAATCTTCAGAGATTCCCTTCTAACACATAACTCTTCATTCAGCTCTTCCAACTTCTCCAAGCTTCTCAACTCAGACTCCTTTGCTAGCTCCATCTGAGAATTGGCAGATTCAATCCTCATGTTGGCTTGCTCCTCAGCTTGCTGTGCTCGCTTACTGAGCTCGTGGTACTCGTCGATCGTGAGTGTCACCAGAGAGGAAGGATCCACCTTGCTTCCAGCCGATTCGCTCTTTTCCAATGCTTTGACTGAATCTTTAGCCAACTTTTCAGAAACCTTGGAAGCTTCTATCTCCTTCTGTGCTGCCTGCAATCTGCTTTCCAATGAGTTCGCTCTCGCCTTGGCTTGTTCAGCTTCTTCTTGTGCTTGGAGAAGCTCTTCCTGAGCAGCATGAGCAAGTGATTTGGCCTGATCAGCCTCTTCTGCTGCAGCCTGCAGTTTCTTCGGCAGCTCGGTCATCATCTCTCTCGCTTCATCCTCTTTCACCTTAAGCAAAGCCAATGCCGACCGAGATTTCTCCACTTCATCTTGAAGGTTCTTAGCTACATTAGAAGCCTCTTCCTCACTTTGCTTGAGGGCAGCGAGAACTGACTTCTCTTGTTCTAGCTTTGATTTTAGTGACATTGTAGCCCCCTTCAAGCTGGTAACCTCAGCAGATGTTTTCTCTATGTTCATCTTCACTTCCTCAAGTTCCTTTTTCTGTTCATCATTACTTTCCTCTTGTAGTTTTGATTCCATATATTGTGATAATTCAGCTTTCAGATCATGCAGCAAAGAGGTAGATGAATCCAATTTGGATTTAAGAACCCTCGCGGACAAAACTTGTTCATTTAGCCTTTTGATCTCCTCTTCCGCTTGTTCAAGTTCCTTCTTCCAGTTCTGAGATTCTTCATCAATGACTCCAGATCTTTGTTCTTCCGCTTCCAAGTGTGCGGTTCGTATGGAATTCAAGGACTCCTTTGTTGCAATTAACTCAGCAGTCAAATCTTCCACTGCCTTTTCAATCTCCTTGGATGCAGAAACAGCCTCTTCTGCATTGCTGATAGCTACATCCCTTGCACTCACCATAGAATTGTACTCCTCTCGCAGTGAGTCGAGTTCCTTTTTCACAAACTCGAGTTCTGAAACAGCCGCGATATTGACAGAATTTTCAACCTCAAGCTGTTCCTTGGCTTCCTTACTAGCTTCATTTGAAATATCCTCCTCCATCTCTTCAATCTTGTGAATCACGAGTTCGGCCTCTTCTTTCGCGTGGAGCTCGTCTTTTTCTATCCTTTCTAGGTTAAAGCTGAGTTCTTCTATTAGTTTCTTAGTGCTTTCCAATTCCTCAGCAGTGTCTGCTTTTTCAAAATCATGTTTTTCAAGCTTGCTTCTCTGTTCAGCCAGAAGAATAAAAAAATGAGACCAGTGCTTAATGCAAATGGTGCTTGCTACTTGCTGATTCAAAACCATAAAGAAAATGTAAAGCATAAACACAATTGAAACTGATATACCTCCAGGCTCTGGGTTCGACGGTTTCTCCAATCAACTATTCCTCCAAACTTAGACACATAATCTTTGACAGATTCAAAAGGTGCTGAATTATCAATGACATGCTTAGAAGGTTGAGAAGAATCAGTATTTCCTGAAGTTTCATCACCAAGCTGATTTTGGGCAATATGAAAGCATTAGTACGATCTTGTAATGAATTCCTAAAAATAATGTAAGATTCCATTTCCACCATTTCCCAGGAAGAATGATTATCTGTTGAGTTTATTGATTGAGCAAATTACCTTAGGGGATTCTGACAGTGGCTCCATAGAGGAATTTGAAAGTTGCACCTCTTCAATGTTTCTCACAGGATTTGGTCCAAAATGTCTGAAATTCAAGCAAGCATTGTGTAAAGAAAATTTCCACAAAAAATTTTCTATCTGTTTTTAATCTTTGATTTAGTTACCATGCCTAAAATTAAGAGGAATAAAAGATTCATCAAGTTATAGTCCCTCCAAAATTGTCAAGTTTAATCACAAGAAAACACAATGTTAAAAGTATATTGAGATAAAAAGGAATTATGTTATACACAAACTGATACACCATGAAGAGAGAAAATGAACATGTGGATGAAAAGCATCCAAAACCCATATGATAAGAAGAACAAGAAGAACATCAAATCAAAAGTGAATCAAACCTGAATTTGGAAGAATTAGAAAGAAATGGTTAATTATGGTATGGAATACTGAGATAAAAGAAAATAGAAGGAGTAAGAAATTGAAGGTGGTCCTATGTTATGAGGTGATGGAGGATAAAGGAGTTAATAGCTCAGAACTATTTGTGACCTCTCCTCCTTCTTGTGTTTCAAACTCATGCAACGTCCCCAGAAACTAGCACCTCATAGGAAAATTAAATGATATTCACACACACACGTCTTGCATCGTTTTCCACCACAATTTTTTCCTCTGAGGATAAATATTGTATTTATGTGCATTATCCAAATGATGAATTAGATTATAAAATGAAGAAAACCTGAATAGAAACTATAACAAAAATTCAAATATCATCCTAAAGCAAACATTACAGAATTTCATATTTCTTTGCCTCATACTATATGCAAATCTGAATGTTCCCTTTTTCCTATCTCCTTTTCAGAAACAATATAATTAAGAATGCTCCCAATTCATTGGTGGAAATTTTCAGCATTTTGTCACAAATCAAAACAATGTACATAAACAATATTAAAATATTACAAATCAAAAGGACTAATGTCACACAAATTTAAGTATACAAAATGCATCATAATGATATTAAGAAGAAGAATAGAAGGCAACAAAACAAGATTAAGGGAGCCAATTATGCAAACCTGAATTAAAATTGAAGAACCCAGAAAGAGAGAATAGAAAAAGAATTATGAAAGAAAGAGGAGCAAGAAGGAAGAGGAATTTAGATGGTCCTATAATATGGTGGAAAAGGGTAGTTGTTGAAGCGATGAAGGAGGAAGGAACAGCTCACAACTCCTCCTTCTCAATGCTTCCAACTCATGCAACATCCCCATAAACTGGCACCTTAAGGAAAACAAAATCACATTCAAACACGTGTTGGATCAGCATGTGTGATCCTTTTTCCACCACCATTTGTGTTTTAAGGACAGGTATTTTGTGTTGTTTGTTCCTAGCATCAATGCATCGTGTCATCCTAATCCTCTCAACTCAAACAAATTCTCTTAATTAAATTTTTAGAAAAAAAATTAAGTTGTTTTCTTAACGAGATAAATATAGTTTTTTTTAACAGAAAAAAAATACAGTTATGAATCATCAAAATGAGTGTGATAGATAATTACTATTTTATCCATCACATATAAATCTTTGCATATAATCCATAAAATGTGTGTAATTTTTTATCTTTTTAACGAAATAAACAATTTAACTGAATAAATAGGTATATAAATTTTATTTACCTATGCTAATTGACATATTACCTGGAAGTTGATTTTAGTAATCTATACAAAAAGAGATCAACAACAGTACGTAACACATTTTTTTCTCAAATTAAAATACTTGAACAGAAATGATTTTACAAAAGACAACACTTAGTTTCTCATCAATTGGTAATCAAATAAAAAAATGACCATATATGAAACTTCAACACATGAGGCAGTGCACGCTTAAACAAAAGAAAATACTGAGTGCCTTCTTGATTAGTGATGAGATGAAAGGTTTTTTCAGTAGGTTCAGTCAGGTGCTGGTGAAGCCAGTTGGACTCTTCTTTTGTCTATTACAAATTTGAAAGTGATATTTTATATTTTACAAACCAGGCAAGTAATGTTTTTTTTACTTATTACTCATGCAAAATATTGTTACTTCTATCTAATTTCTTTAATCAACATTGAAATTTATTCAATTTCGTATGAATTAAAGCAAATTTTTAAAAGTTTCCGAAGCAAAAAGATGGTTAAATTTCTATAATTTGTTTTTTGTACAACGGCTAAAAAAACACTACGGTCGGAGAGTTAGGACTCCAGAGTAGTCACTACGAAGGATATCTCGCAACCTACCAAGAGCTATCCAGTATCCATAGACAATGAAGGCTTGAGAAGAACGCACGTCCAGCTTTGCCAACACATTTGCAGCAGTCCCTTTGCGCAAAACATGCGTTAAGTAGAGGGTTTCCATATATTTTGCCTTAACTTGTTATGTTTTGTTTCAAAATAAATTTTCACAATTTGTAAACTAATTTTTTACATTCGAATTAATAAACTAAAGAGTTCCAAACCTACTAGAAGTTCTAACCCCCAATGTATCTAATAATAATATATAATATTCTATTTAAACGAGGAATCGTGACGTTACATTAGTTTATATAATACATTATAAGAAAAATAAAAATATGATAATATGTATATTTTCATAAATATTCTTTTGTCTATGTGATACATTTAAACAATGATTAAAAGTGTGTGTGTGCACTATCAGTGTAAATTGTGTTTGCAAAGACATCAAATCAGAAAATATATTTTTGTTTCAAATAATATTTAAAACAAGTGAACAATTGTATGCCACATTATTTCCTAGTGGAAAATTCGCAAGGTCGAATTATTGTTGAAAGTCGAACCTCACCTGCCGACGTGATCAAACTGAGCTTCGCACCTCAATGTTTTGGGACATGTTTCTTGTGTGTGATCTTGGTGCAAGAGGATGCGATTTGGTGGAACGAGGTTTCGTTTCGGTAGACATACAAGAATGTCGGAGTGTTGGCATGCCAAAAAGTTAAAGAAACAGATTGGCCTGAAGGCTGGAGTCGTACCCTGTCTTGACAAACTTACAATACCAAGAGCGTAAATAAAGCCAACAAAATACTGAAAACAAAGTCTTTCTCGAAAGAAATGTCAAGCTTACCAAAGAGAATGCTAAGAACGGAAAAAAGGAAATTCAACGGAAACATGTGTTATGCCAGAATTCACGTCTTTCTCATTCCAAACTCTCACTCTCTCATCACCACCATCGTGGCCAACTAACAACCACAACCAACCTCAAAGCAGACCCTAAAGCTCCCAAACAACGTCCTAAGCACAAAAGAAACCCCTTTTTCGTAGTGTTCATAGCCGTTGGAAGAAGCTCCTCCATGAGCTCCATCTTCATAAGCGAACCACCAATGCCAATAATCACGTTCTCTGGCGAGGACAACCACCTCCTGTGAACATCTCCACCAGCAATGTGATCAACGCTAAGAAGAGAACCAGCCCCGACATTTCTGCCGTGAACCACCATGCTCCAATGAAACTCCAATTGTCTTTTTTTTTTATACTTTTTTCCAGTTAGAACTCGGTGCCTCCTCTTCATTTTCATCCTCATATCAGACATGCATGAAGAGCTAGAGCTCTTTTCTTCCATGCATGGTCGGGGGTGAGCAAATGCTCAAACCTTAGGCCCCATGCTTGTTGTCACTCACATGCAAGCCTCATTAGTCATTCCCTTTTTGACCTCTGCTTTCTTCGTTCTCCTTGCTTCTAGGCCCTTTAGTGAACGTTTCCCTGTTGCTATCTGATTCTCTCCAAGATCTAACTCTCAAGGTCGTACCCATGTGATTGCCAAGCACTGAGGAACACAATCGTTGAATATGATTGGTACCATCTGTTTATGATCATGATCTTCTATATTAGAGGCATATGTGCTATGTTTTTGTTATATGTCAAGATCAACTAGAAATTGCTGTCAAAAAAAAAAGTTCACTAGAAATTTCATAACTTGCAAAAAGTGATTGGAGTTTTTATTTTTTATCTCATTTTTTCACTTTTTCATCGCATAAACCTAACCAAATCAATTTGGTAAAACCGATTAAATTATCAATTTGGTTTCTATTCTCCAATCAAATCGAACCGAAGTGACCCCTGAACACCCCCCTCTGCCCATGTCTTCCTTTTTTTTTAGTATTTTTCCTTAATCTTGTTCCACTTATATACATATTTTTAAATAACATTTACATTTTGATTGTCATCCCTAACAAAAATTGAAAGGTATAATTTGCACCGCATAATTTGCACCTCCCTGACTATGAAGATAGAATGTTCTGTACTCTTCATTGAATCGACTATAGACCTCAGAAGTAAAGATGAATAAAAAGAGTGAAAATATGTATTCTAAGGTCAGTATTATTTCTGATACATAAAATCCATTTGATCTTGAATTGTATTTACAATTTCTTCACATGGTACATTACAAGACATCCTGAAAGAAGTGTTCCAATTTTATTATAATCAAACATGATGCCTGTAAAGGCGTCTTACCACCAAAACTCTGCGTGCAAGTATTGTTACTAAAATACTAGTCAAGTTAAATTCACTTCTTTGGTGATGCTGCCCCCACTCTACAAATTATGAACAAGGGTTGTTCTCATAGAATAATTTATATTATAAAGAAAAGAAAATTTGGATCAAAGTAATCACCATACTCGGTTGATTTTAGACTTCCGACGAAACTGCTTCTTTGTGGTACACCAGGGCCCCGGAAAAGTGCTCAACTGCACATAATTAAGAAATAGTCAGCCCTACAGAGACACTAACTTCTTACAGAGAAAGTAAAAATCAAGCTGACATTAAGGTAATTAATGAAAATCAATAAATTTGCTAGTAAATTCAGTTTTATAGGAAGATTCAATATTAGAACTCAATCAACATAAAAGTAACATCATATGGAGAAAACAAAATGTGAATATTTTTCAGTTGGTGGATAGCTCACGCTGCCAATAATCTTTGCACCAAACCATGCTGTATCTGCACCATATGGAGGAGGTATTACTCTGATCCCGTTGGACATATGTGGAGAAAGGAACGAATGAAGTTCCTTCTCTAGCCGTTCTGAACCAGTACAATACCGAAAGTAGAATTAGAAATCTTAACTGTAGCTCATCACCATGTGTTTTCTGTATTGTAGCTCCATTTCATGTTTCAGCTCTGTTGCAAAGACGAAAAATGCCAAAATAGAAGGGACATTTACCTGCTAAGCCTGGTAAACATGCAGTCCCTCCCGATAAGACTATGGTCTTAAACCAATCATTGTTGCCTGCTAATTCTGCAGAATAGCAATGGTCCATGCAGAGAGCTATAGCCTGGTGCAAACTCATTCCTCGCCTATAACAAGAAGTGCAAAATATGGTTAAGCTACGATTCAGGAAAAATATGAAAGAATTAAGACGAAAGGGGGATCATAATCAATCATACTGCCTGATTTAGACAATTATCAACGTATGAAAACAAATCTTGTATGATACAGGTTCATTATTTCCCAAAACTCAACTAACTTGACTTTTATTGGATTCGGCTTAGAACTAGTAATGGACCCAAATAAATATTGTATGATATAGTATGCCATTTTATGAATCCAACTTAAAATTTGTTTGTGATAGAACTAAACAGAATGACAGCTTTCTGGAAGAAAGACTCACATTTGTACCAGTCAAATTTGATAGGAAGGTGCAATTCAGTGCATGCTTTAAAAATGAGGAAAAGATAAGATAGATGTCTCTATAAGAATACTGCCAAAAGTTTTATATAGATTTAAAATAGTATCAACTTAGTATAACAAATATCAAACACACCAATTACTGAAAACGGTTTGAAGTTGGAAAAGAACAAAACTGAAATGAAAATAGGTCCAATCAATTATCAAGCAAAGCTCCAAAAGTATAAATTAAAGAAAATTTCATCATATTCAGATAATACCACTGTGTCCAAGAAAATGTCATCACTCTTTTTTAAGAGGAAGATGAAGGATCAAGTCACTGGCTTAAAATCTCTTCCTTTTGTTACTTTTTGTGACATACCTATTAAAAAATTATAATAAATTAACAACTCAAGTAAAGGCAAAGGAAAAACACCCAAGTTCTTTAAAAGAAGAACAAATGAACAGAAAGGTGCAGCGTTAATTTATTTAAAAAGATTTATTTTCCTTTTTTTACAGTCCATTCAATCATGGTGAAAACATGGCATGCTAATTTATGGATGATGACACAATCACAGTAGACAGGAATATAATCTCCTAAGCAAGCATCCTGAATCTGTTGTAAGCTGTAACCACATTGAAAAAGGTACAAAAACTTACAACCCAGCAAGACGTGGCTGGAATAAGATCTCTGCTGTTTGAAACCGCTCTTTTGAGAGCGTAAACAACCCTTCTACACCTTCAAATGATGCTTGTGTATCTTTCAATAGCTCAGCTTCATAGTCCAAAGAAACATAGCAGAGCTTCTGTTCCATGTAACCAACAAAATATGAGGCAACTACAATATGATAATTTGAAGGGGAGCACAAAATTACACAAGTAGGGTGCTGATAGAACCCCTGGTATTTTTATTCCAGGAAATAGGGATAAAATCTCCAATTACATAACAGGATTCTGTACTCTAAAACTTTGAGGGTCTACGACCTCCCTTGCCTCTAATGGCCCCAAAACTCACTTTCTGACTGAATGATCTCTCCCTATTTCTCCATCCAATTATTTATATCTTACTATCTCTAACTTGGGATCTCTTCAAAGACCCTTTTACTGCTATTTATTTACCCATGCGACTGCCAACTGTCTGCTAGGAAGACTTACACAAGGTACCTTACATTCTCACCACATTTTAGTGTAAAAGGAGAAAAAAGTAAACGAGACTAGAGCATTAAAAAACTATGAAGACACCAGGAAGGATTGTGCCAAAGAAGGTGTATTATTAATTTCTGAAATGTCTAAAGAATCAATCTCTTAGAAGCTCCCACTGTTCAATTTTTTAAAGCAGAGGTGTCAATTTAGGCTGTAGAGCCAGATTTTTACCAGACCAAAATTAATTCAGGCTAATATGTTGTTCACCCCGCCCAATCTGGTGCAGGCTAAGGGCTATTTGTGTTTACTTTTGGCCCACATTTTCTTTACTTTCGTTACTCTAAAGTTTATAGAGTAAAACTGTCAATTTAATATATTAGCTTAATTAGCTTGTATTACTTCAATTTAAAGAATTCATAACTAATTTTGACTGCAAACAAGTGGATGTTTGATATAATAAGTGAATAAGAAAAAAGTAGAATAAGGTTTTCAATTTCAATTATAAAAAGAAGAATTATAATTTAAAAATTATGTTAGCATTAAGGATTATGTTAAGAGTTAGGGTTAGATGTAGAGTCTATGGGCCAGGCCCATATGTACTTTGTACTACATGTTGTACTACTCTTAACCTAGTATTATATATATGAGGGAGGCTGCACCTTGGAGTGTATCCCATTACAATATCTCTCTCTCCCTTAGTCTTTTCTCTTTACATGGTATCAAGAGCCTAGGTTCTCAACCTGCCTAGGTCAGCCGTCACAGCTGTCAACCTGTAAAAAAAAAAAAAACGAAATTTTTTTCCCCCTCCCAGCCACTTCAGAAAGGGCCGACCAAGGTTGCAGGGGGTAGGAAAAAAATTTTGGCGGCCGGGTCTTGAAGAAATCGGAAGAATGCCGAAATCGCGGTTTATGTGAGTAATCGCGAAGGTGCTGTTTCGGAGCCAGATAGCGTACGTTTCAGTTACAGAGCAGGGCGTCTTTGCTGTCTGAGGAACGCCCAGTGATTTTCACAGCCGTCGGTGGTGATTTGGTGACGTTTTGACGTGCGACGGTGTGTTTCGGTGTGCTCTACAGGTGGAAACGTGCGTTTTCTGTTAGTAACCAGCGTTCATATTGTTCGCTGAGTATTGAGTTTCTTTTATTTCTTTAGTGATTCCTCTCTGAGATATGGCTGAAGACAACTCTAAGACAAAGGGTGAAGGGAAGACCCCAGTCACCGAGTTCATGACTACTTCGTCCAAACTCACCGACATCAAGCTTGATGGGGATGGTGAGAACTATGTGGAGTGGAAGTATTTGGTGGAGGTAAGCCTTGGAGGAATGGGAAAGGATGAGCATTTGACGGGGTCTTGTCCTACAAACGCAACGGCAGCGGCGAAATGGAAGATGGATGATAAGCGTTATTGGTGAATTCTATTGATAAGCGGACACAATCTGTGATTACTCATTGTCAAACAGTGAAGGAGTTATGGGAGTTTCTCCAATTTATTTTTGGGAAAGCTGATAATTTGAATCGCATCTATGCTCTGTTGCAGCAGATATTTTGTCCGAAACAAGATAAGCGTAAGTTGATGGATTATTTTCTGGAATTCAAGAAATATGCTGAGGAACTGACTTCTCTCCTATCTTGCAAGGCTAAAGAGGATATGCTAGCCCAACAGAAGAAATTGATAGCATTGAGTTGGTTATCTGGCCTTGATCAGGAGTTTGAGGTGGTCCGGTCTCAGATTTTGTCGAGCAAGCAGGTGGATACTCTCACTGATGTCTTCACTCGAGTCATGCAGTCCTCTTTTGAGAAGCCCAAACCTGCTCCAGATGTTGATACTTCTGATCGCTCTGCTTTAGCGGCCCATTCAGGCTTTCGTGGTGGAGGCCGAGGAGGTCGTGGTGGTGCTAGAGGTCGTGGTGGACGTTCTGGACAGATCCAATGTTATAGTTGTGGAGAACTGGGTCATTACAAGAATCAATGTCCCAATTCTCAATAGCACCAACAACATTTTCAACAGGCAGCTCCTCATCGCTTTGCCAACAACGTTTCCCAGTCAGATGTTGTCCAAACACAACCAAAAAAGCGTACAGTGGTTATGAGTGATGATGAGTTTGCCAGATATACACAGTTTCAGATCTCACAGCAGTCTCAGATCTCACAGCAGTCAGCCTCACCTTCCTCCTCCACAGCTACCTTTGTCCAAACAGGTAATCCTACTGTGTGTCTATCCTCTACCTCACGGCGTTGGATCATTGATTCCGGCGCTACTGATCATATGACAAGGGATTCGGGTATTTTTTCGTCATTTAGTTCCTCTAGTATTCATTCGTCTGTAACCCTTGCTGATGGGTCCATTGTTCGTGTTAAGGGGAGTGGGTGTACCACCCCAGTTTCTACCTTACCTATGTCATCTGTCCTATATTTACCTCAATTTCCTTGTAATCTTCTCTCAATTAGCAAAATAACCAGTTCATTAAAGTGTTCAGTAACCTTCTTTCCGGATTCTTGTGTGTTTCAGGATCTGTCGACACAGAGGATTATTGGTAGAGGAAGAGAATCTGATGGACTGTATCTACTAGATGAAGGAGTCTCGAAGGCATCCACAGCTTATCGTACCAGTAGCGTGTCTCCTTTTCAGCTTCATTGTCGTCTCGGTCATCCATCTCTAGGAGTTCTTAGGAAGTTGTGTCCTCAATTGGAGTCCTTATCAAGTTTTTCTTGTGAGTCTTGTCAGTTTGCTAAACACCATCGTAGTGTTTATTTACCTCGTTTGAATAAAAGAGCTATGTCTTTATTTCATATTGTCCACTCTGATGTATGGGGGCCATGCCCTGTAACTTCTAAATTAGGTTACAAGTATTTTGTCACATTTGTGGATGATTATTCTCGTGCAACATGGTTATATTTAATGAAATCCAGATCTGAGTTATTCACTATATTTTGTAACTTTTGTGCTGAAATTCGTACTCAATTTAACTGTCCAATACGTATTCTTCGTAGTGATAATGCCAAAGAGTACTTCTTTGCACCATTCCGTACTTTTATGGATAAACATGGCATGATTCATCAGTCTTCTTGCATTGTTACACCACAACAAAATGGGGTGGCTGAGCGTAAAAACCGGCATCTTATGGAAGTTGCTCGGGCTTTGATGTTTCAGATGAAAGTTCCGAAATGTTTTTGGGCTGATGCAGTTCTTACTGCTGCATATTTAATTAATCGCATGCCATCCACTGTGCTAAATGGTGTTATTCCTTATTCTGTCTTGTTTCCGTCATGTTCTTTGTTTCCTTTGCCTCCAAAAGTATTTGGTTGCACCTGTTTTGTTCTTGATGTCAGGCCTCAAGTGACTAAGTTGGATCCGAAGTCATTGAAGTGTGTGTTCCTGGGTTACTCTCGTACCCAGAAAGGGTACTGTTGTTTCTCTCCAGATCTTGGTCGCTACCTTGTCTCTGCTGATGTTACATTCTTTGAGGACTGCTCCTTCTCGGGGTGGTCGCCCTCCTCTCTCCCGGTATGTGAGTCAGAAGACACCTTCCTAACTTATATCACTACTTCCCCTGCTCCACAGACTACTACTGGTACAGGTTTCCAATTTTATGAGAAGACATATAGTCGCAGGCCGAAGAGTAGTGCTCCTCCACCGGATACTCAATCTCAACCTTCACTTCCTCTGGTGTCTTCAGACCCTCATGATAATTTGGACCTCCCTATAGCTTTACGTAAAGGTAAACGCACTTGCTCTTACCCCATCTCTTCTTATGTCACTTCCAATAAATTGTCACCTGCCTCTAAGTCTTTTGTTGCTGCCTTAGATTCTGTGTCTGTGCCTAAGTCTCTATAAGATGCCTTATCACATGTTGGTTGGAGGCAGGCTATGGAGGAGGAAATGCTGGCCCTTGAGCATAATGTGACTTGGGATTTGGTCCCTTTACCTGCGGGGAAACAGGTTGTTAGGTGTAAGTGGGTTTACACTACTAAAGTAAACCCTGATGGTTCTTTGGCTCGCCTGAAAGCTCGGTTGGTTGCCAAGGGATATGCTCAAACATATGGGGTCGACTACACTGATACTTTTTCCCCTGTTGCTAAATTGTCCTCTGTTCGCATTCTCATCTCTCTTGCTGCTACTAATCATTGGTCTTTGTTCCAGTTAGATGTGAAGAATGCATTTTTACATGGTGATTTACAGGATGAGGTATACATGGAGCAACCACCCGGGTTTGTTGCTCAGGGGGAGTGTGGGAAAGTGTGTCGACTCAAGAAATCATTGTATGGCCTAAAACAATCACCTAGGTCCTGGTTTGGACGATTCAGTGATGTTGTTATGGAGTTTGGTTTACGAAGAAGCGAGAGTGACCACACTGTGTTTTTCAAGCAAACTAATAAAGGCTGCATTTTATTGGTTGTTTATGTTGATGATATTGTGATTACAGGTAGTGATAGTGAAGGAATTGGCAACTTGAAGACTTTCCTTCAGACGAAGTTTCAGACCAAAGATCTTGGAATTCTTAAATACTTTTTGGGCATTGAAGTTATGTACTCGAAGAATGGGATTATGATATCTCAGAGGAAGTATGTTTTGGATTTGCTAGCTGAGACTGGTCTTATGGGATCTAAACCATGTGACTATGTGAGACCCCTATGGAACCAGGAATGAAACTTACAGCAGAAGGAATTCCTTTCTCTGACCCACAACAATATAGAAGATTGGTGGGTAAGTTGAATTACTTGACAGTTACCAGACCAGATATTGCCTTCCCAGTGAGCGTTGTAAGTCAGTTTATGTCCTCCCCGACAGACGCACATTGGGAAGCATTGATTCGCATTGTCAAGTATCTGAAGAAAGCTCCAGGAAGAGGTATCATGTACAGGGATCATGGACATATGCGAGTGGAGGCATTTTCAGATGCTGATTGGGCAGGATCTCCTATGGATAGAAAATCCACCACTGGCTATTGTGTATTTCTGGGAGGTAATTTAATTTCTTGGAAAAGCAAGAAGCAAAATGTGGTGGCACGATCTAGTGCAGAAGCTGAATATCGTGCTATGGCTCAAACTACTTGTGAACTTATGTGGGTAGGACAAATCTTTTCTCTTTACAAATTAAAAAATGATTTTGATAATTTTCACTAACGAGACTCCCTCTCTTGTGCTTTGAGTTTACATAAAGCGAAGGAAGAGAGAGAAAAACTAAGAGGAAGTGAAACGGGTGAGTGTCATTCTAAGTGAGGTCTGAAATTTATGATATAGGTGTATGTAGGGTCTACTTATGTCCTCTCAAGTGCACCCCAGCACCAAATATACATATTAAAAAAAAAAACCTCAAAACAAAATAATTTAAGAACAGAAAGGGCAGTTGCAAACTTGTAATACCTCTTTCAGCAAGCGAACAGTGTACAAAGATTCAAAATGCATGTTGCTTTGTTGCATTTTCTCTCTAAGATATCCTGTAAGGTTTAGTGCTCCCAAGCCCACAACCTCCACACCCACCTCTCGCCTCACCATACCATTTAAAACTGTAAAACAACAATGCATATAAGCTCAAGCCAAGGGAAACAAATAGAAGAGATCAACGCAAGCAATGGTTAAGTCTTGACTAGCTCTGAACCAGTCCAAGACACCAGATTTTTAACGTATTTCTTGCAAAAAATTGTTATGCATAAACTAGGAATATATGAGAGAACAAAATTGCAGAGCATACTTGGAACTACTGATGTGACTTGAAAACCTATATTAACAGCTATTCCAGATGTTTGGTTTGCAGCATACAGAGCTAATGTCGCCTACATATACAAAATAGATAATAAGTAAGTGAATATAGTAAATACAAGTGCAGCACTAACAAAAAATAAGTCATTAAAAGAACAGAAGAACCCATACCATTATTTGGGTGTACTAGAAGCAACCATACTTGATTGGACAAAAGAATACAGAAGACTAATATTCATGGAAAAACTAATATAAATATATACCCATGATTAATTCTTGTTCATTTTATGATGATTTAGGTAGCTTTGCGCCAAGACTAGGTTCTTAAGTTGACAAAGAAGTAAGAACAAATGATTGTTGTTCCACACGCCCAGACCAACCTTGTCTCTTCCCCAACAAGGAACTCAAAGAGGAAGTTCACTATTATCCCATCGTTCCAAATATTATCATCGACTTACAGAATGATCCATCTTTTAAACCAGGATTCACCGACAGGGTAACAGCTACACAAAGGGAGACTGGTTATTTCGGCTAGCTCTTCCTTGATTCGTGTGATACTTGATGAATTCCATGCTCCTTCCATGGAAGGCCACTCTGGTTTCCTTATGACATGTAGCCGTATTGTAGGAAATCTAAAATGGACTAGGATGAAGAAATACATTAAAGATTTCGTTAAGTCTTGTGACTTGTGATACATGTCAAATGCAAAAATATGCAGTTACATCACTCAAGCTATCTTGTAGCCAAATGACTTCCCTTCTCAAGTTTGGGAAGCATTAACGATGGACTTTATCATAGGGTTGCATAAGTCTAAAGGGATGAGGATATCTTAGTGGTGGTGGATATATTCTCAAGTATGCTCACTTTATCCTTCTCAAACACCCGAATGCTACAAAATCAGGAGCAGAGCATTGAATGAAATAGATAGGTTCAGGTCTGATTGACAATCCAAGAAGACAAGATGGAGCTGATTGACAAGTATGTTCATGGAGCATTGAACCATGTTTACAGAAAGTGATGAACAGAACATGTAGTAGGGCCAGAGGATCTTGATGGGCCATTGAACTATGTTATTAGAACGAGAAGAAAGAAACAAAAAGACCGGCCAAACTGTAGAAAAGGCCTGTTAGAGTATGAGGGGAAAGGTATAAGGGAAGGGCTAAGAAGGGAGGGAGCATCGCAGAATCAGAGGAATAATAGGAAACATTTGGCTGAAGGTAAAGGCCTCGGCAGGGTGTTTCGGGTCAAATCCTTCTTCATTGAAATAGTGATGGAAAAGTAGAGAGGATAGTTGCAATTCACTTGAAAGATATTCTAAATGTTGAAAGTGCTGAGAAGTCTCACATTGACTGAAGAATTATTTCAACTTTAATAAGGCATCAGAGCCTATCCTAGATTTTTAAGTGGAGACCACCTGCAGATGTTCATTCCTGCATGTTCCACGCACCAGATGTCCAGCCCTGGGCTTAAGGGTGTGTGTTGAGAAGTCCCACATTGACTAGAGATATGGCCATGATAGCCCTTATACATGGGAAGGCAATCCTCACCTCCAAAGGGGTAGAGTTAGGCCTCCCAAATTCTAATCGAAAGCTTAAGATGTGGGGAGATGGGGTTATGTTCTTGTACTCATTGAAAAGGGAAGAAAATGGATCCTCCAAGTCCAACACTCAGAGCCAATAAATCTTATTTAGCATTGGTAAAAAAGCAAATGGAAGTGTCATTTTTACCATTAGAATATCTTACTTGGTTGAGAGCACAAACAGCAGGAACATTCATGTCAAACAGGGCAGAATAGATTGCTTCTTTAAGCTGCTGTCGTGATGCTTTGGCAGACGCGGTATCTGTAATGAGGAAAGAGATCATACATGGCTATACAGACTCACACACATATTCACCTAACACTTTTGCTTCACCAAACATATACACAGGGAGATTATTACAATTTGATATACTTGGTCCTCAAATTCTTAAAATCATATCCAAATTGGTTCTTGATAATGCAATCCATGAATTGAAACCTCATATTGACATTAATTTATTGAGAATATCTATTATCATCTACTTTTTATCGTCAATCCCCTTCAATTAATTTCGCCAATTTAATTTTCTAATTATTACAATTAATTTTTTATAATTTTAACTATTTACACTCAATGTACAATTAAACATAAGAAAAACTGAAGAGTACACTAATTCATTTATATCAAATATATTATATAAATTTCACTCTAGTAAAATCTTATTATAAAATGTAAACGAACCGATGCAATATACATGCATTATCTTACTTTCTATTCTGTTTATATTCTTTTATAACACAATATTACCACAATCAAATCACTAGCAGTAGCTTGAAAGGGAATGATAGAATATTCAATCAGTAGCTTGAGGGGGACTGTTGTAACTTGTAAATAGGCTATTTCAGGATAGAATTTTTTTTTTTTTTTTGCTTCCTTTATTGGGTAAATATTAAGACAAACTTTATTCAGCTTTTCATGTATTAGGATTTATGTACATTAGCTTATAGATACTACAGCTTGAAATTTGTTATCACCATTAAATATAATTTCTTATCACATTCAGTTCTTTTAAGAGAGTATCAAACAACAAATAAACTATGTTTGGAATTCTCAGGGGTTCTTCTTTCATAAATAATTCTATCAACCATGGCAAAATCATAAAATCTAACTAACCATCATAGTGGCATATTGGTAGAGAAACAACAACTGGCTGGGAACTTGGTTTCACCTCCATCCTACAGAGAAAGAAACCAATAAATTATGACCATTGAAGATAGAATTTTCTCACAATATGCAGAAATACTTATGTCTTGACAAAAATTAAGTCATCAACAGAAAACAACTGCCCTTTCTCCAACTTGATTACTCAGGTAACATGCTAATCATCAATGCACACTTGGATCAAATGATCATAATTCATAAGAAATAAACTGTTCCACCAAACCCAAAATGACTCGCACCTGCTATAAATAGTTGCAAAAAAATGCCGAAGTCTGGAGTATAAAGGCATTTCCACATTACCAAACTCCTGCACATCAAAATTCACAGGAAGACATATAACCAAACGGAAAACTGTTAAAAACAGAAAAACAGAAAGCATTGGCTTCAGCCGGAGCAAAATAGCTTGTCATTTTTTACAATAAAGACCAACAAAACAGTAATTTCAAACCTTATCATTTGTTTTGGCTCCAACCATACAATCTTACCAAAAAGGTTGCAGCTCGTCCTGATGGTCTTGCATCTTTGCTCCAACCAAATTTGCAATAGCCAGAACCACCTAGAGAAGAGAAAGAAAAAACCTAACTAAGTACAATTAAATCAAAGAAGTGTCCATTACCGTGTGTTTGCTTAAGAAAGCACTCATGTCAATAAGCGCTTATTGTGGTAATTCATAAGCTAATTTTAAAAGTTAATTGAAATAAGTTCAAAATATATTATCGATGACCATACAAGCACATATTCATAAGCTAATCTAAGCAATTTATTAAAATAAGCTCTAAATCGCTCATCGGTATGTTATGAATCACTCGTGTCAATAAGCACTTATTTGATAATTCATAAGCTAATTTTAAAAGTTTGTTGAAATGAGTTCAAAATATATTATTAATACGGTACAAACACGTATTCATAAGCTAATCTAAACAATACATGTTATGAATTATGAGAAAAGCATAAAACAATTAAGACGCCTAACTCAACCCAAAAGTTAACTCAATAGTTGCGGGTTGTTATACCATTTATAAAGGCTATATATGCCATATGTGTAGACGATGTGGGACTTCTAATAATAATTAACAATTTGCAAACAAAAGATAGATAGGAAAGTAAAGTGGGAGACTAACCATCGATGATAACAACACCAGGAAACTGCGCGCGTTGTGAAAACACCCGCTCGAGTGGCGGCACTTGATTAACCAAGCTCCTGCAACGCAATTCGAAGCTTCATTAGAGCACCAACAACAACAACCAATTCGAAGCGTGGTTTGTAGTTTACTTACGGAAGGGGGTAACCAGAAGCCAGAATGGTCTCTGCAAACACGATGGAGTCGAAGGGTTGATGTTGGTGGGTCTGAAGGAAGCGGGCCCAGAGGGCTTGATCGGAGACGACGACGGAGCGCCACGCCTTGGAAGCGAGGCTGAGCTTGGCGGCGTCGTTGGGGGCCAAGAGTCGCAGGATTTGTACCAGTATGTCGTGAGGGAGCGCGTCGAATAGACCGAGCGGCGACGGCGCGTGGCGGTGGGAGGTGGAGGTGGTTCGCTGCTTCAACGAGGCTGAATCGAAGAGTTTTCTCAATAGCATCGCCATGGTGATGAAGTGGAGAGAGGGAGTTCAAGAACGAGTGAAGGTAGCACTAGCTTGAAGTGTGAAAACTGAAATGGAAAAGTGTATAAGATCTTTTTTCTCTATTTTCTTACATATTGACATGTGTCGGGAGCATTTGTGGCACGAGAAACAACATGACAAATATCCATACCATTATAAAATCATCAATATTTGAAAACAAAATTAGATATCAAATATTATTCAATCAAATGATGTTCGATAATAGCTTAAGTAAGAGTTATGTGATATATATATATATATATGGATTAAAGGTAGATGGTCCAGGGATTGAGTAGAAGGTTCAGAGTTCAATTTTGAAATGTGTAGTTTATTTTTCCATTGTATCAAAAAACATATACTGTCATTTTGCCTATAAAAAAAATATATATATTGTCATTGTTTCTTCTCCTAGAAGTTTGTGACTCGCCGACTCGGATTTCTACCTTCACACAACATTGCTTTGACGGAGCAACCATCATTTGTCAATTACTCCTTGGAGTTAGTTTCTTGGCTTGAATTGGACATGACATTTAGTGTATGTTGTTATTCAAACATCTAGAGGATTCATATATCAATATTAGAAACATCTATAGGATAAAGTGAATTTTGATATTTATGTTTTAGTTGAGAAGGTGGGTTTAGGTTTGGTGGCTCGTGATCATAGTGGTGAAGTGTTGGCAGCGGCAACAACTTATATTTGATGTTTTATCTCTTTTGATTGTGGAGACTGTTGGTTTTTGTTGAACTTATTTTTTTATCTTTAGCGGCTAATTTATATTTGTGTACAGTGGCGGACCTTAAGGTTGACATAGGGGAGCTGTAGCTCCCCCCCACAGATTTGGCTAAAAAAAAATTTAGTATATAGGATATATATTATAGTCTATAAAATCATATATATAATATCTAATAACTGTAAGTTGCAGTGGTAAAAAGTTGTTGTTAAATTATATGTTAAGTCTTTGATCCTTAGGAGCCCCATTTTTGAAAATATATTTAACTTTCACCACACACGGGTTAAAATTGTGAGAGTAATTTAATACACACAAAAATAAAATTTAAAACTAATAAAACTTATGTCAATGTCACCGACTCAAGTACCAAATTCTTTAAAAAAAACGTCATAGACTCATAGTACCGGAAAAAGGAGAAAAAGTAGGAGACTTACCCAACAAGTTTATAAAAAAATAAAATTCTAATATTTTAGTACTTTCTGAATACAATACAATTGACAAAAGCTCACTTTAACTTTACTTTTTGGATTTGCACTTTGAAGAAACTTCATCTTTCTCACTTCTCACGGCTCATAGTCATTGGCTCAAGACAAAATAATTAACTCCAATCCACAACTCCAATCAAGACCAGGTTGAGAAACAAGATGGAAGATGACTTTCTTGCTGATAGCATGATAGTATAAATTAAAAGGGAGATTGCATCAAGTTTTAGTTCAGATTCTATTATTGATACTTTCAAGTCAATGAAGGAACGCAGAGCGGCACTTTAATTAGAGGTAATTTCTAATCATTTTCTATATGTATAATATATTGCAATTACATGACAAATTTATGAAATTGAACCTAAAATTTGACTCTTTTATAAATCAATCATTGTTGGCTTAGTTAACATGGTTCTTTTTTTGTTGACTATTATTGCAATATTTTGGGTATGCAGGTCTTGCTGACACAGAGAGTTGGATTTTGCTAGTAGACTATTTTGATTTAGTGGATTTGGTAGTGGTCAATTTTACAACTTAGCTTTGACTTTGATTATGCTGAACTTAGACTTTGATTATGCTACTTTATGTAAGGAAATTTAGTTATTTCATTATGGTTAGCAACACTTTATGTGATTTGGATTTTAGTATATGATAATATATAAATTAAAATACTTATGTACTTACACTAAATGACTTTTGATTCACTATGAAAGACTTTTTTACTGTTAACAAAATATTTCAAAATTTATATATTTAAATTTATTTGAGCTCCCTCCCTAATGTAATTTTGTTGAAGTTCCGTCACTGTTTGTGTACAGTGTGTTTTGAATGGATTGTTTGCAATTGAGGCTTGGAAGCGTCGTCAAAAGGAAGGGCATTCTTATCTTGATTTGGTGTAATTCTTTTGAGTTTTATTTTTTATTTTTTGTTTGTCATAGTGTGGTTGATTATATGGCTAAAAGCTTTGTACCTTTCCTTAGTGTCGGTTGAAGAGGTTCTTCCAAATATTTTTTTTTCTTAGTATGATGTATTGGTCATGAGCTGTTTAATTCTTTTTAATGAAGGGTTGTTTAAAAAAAGATGTAATAAAAATTTCAACATATATTAGTAATTTAATAAATTATAATATGTAGAAGTAGAATTCATGTTACACGTACGTCAACATTAAAATCCTAATGCTATCCATGAAAAACAAAATTATTTAGTCTTTGAAAGAACCAAAATATATTATCCTTTTCATATTTCAAAGATTGTATTGATCAATGTTTAATTTTCTAATACTAAATTGATAATTTTTCTCTTTCAATTCTATTTTACCTATTTTAATTATTCAGTCATTTTCATACTATAATAATAATAACATGATATTTTATTGCAAAAATTGCAGAAGACGCGGTTAGATGGAGAGCAAGGACAGTACGTGGTGGGAGCAGCGCAAACGTAGGCTGAGACATATGAAAGGGCAGACCAGACCAAGTAAAAAAAACATCACTCTCCTAAGATTGGTTTTCTATTCAACTTCATTTCACATGCATCTCATCTTTCTACAAAACCAAAGTCACCATCTACATCACCCTCAAACTACTCTTTGTTAGTTATTTCAGATTAACACGCGAGTTTGTGTTCTTGCATCTTCACACCTTCATTTTCAATCCAAGGAGCTTGGGAACTCTTGCTCCTTCTTCTCCCTGGTAGTGTTTTGCTCCTTTCTACTCTCATGCCTTTCATTTTTTTTCATTCATTTTATGTGCATAACTAACTTATGTCAGAATTGATTATGAGAAGCTGAATGGAATCGAATATGCTATAACTAATAACTTTCTTTTGTGGTATTGCAATCTATATTGGCTTGGTAAACGGTCTTTTCCACTTGTATCTTTCAAATTCAAGAATAAAGTGAAGGGAATATGCCTAATTACTTCTTGATTAGCGTTCCAATCATTAGGGTGTTGGAATCATTTGTAGAATTATTAAGTTGAATTCATTTATTTGCATGTCATATCTATTCACAATCAAAATCGTCAATTGACCAACAAGGTCTAGCACAGCTAGTAACTGATCTCCTTAAGCATCTAGTTCAATTCAGGTTCGATCATTCGGCGGTGTGTATGGAGAATGATTTGTTGGGAGATGTCTATCCACTTAATGTGATCTCAGAGCCTTATGGGATTAGTCTCATGCCTTCTGGTTGTGGAGATACATTGGGCAACAACAAAAAATAATCAATTGAGCTTCCATTAAGCATTTAGTATTTATTCTAGGAAATAATTGACCCAATTTTTTTTTTTTTTTGCTGCTAAAACTGATGATCTCAATTTCTTTAGGGGGTTAATAATTGATTATCTTCTCACATTCAGCTTTTTCTTTGAATAGTTTTAGGGGGCTAATGAATTGGCCTAAAACTTTATTACATTACAATTTAGGACACTTGAGAAGATGGATCCTAAACCTTATTTATGTATATTTGATTATCTCTTAAGAAAAACAAATTTTAAAATGCATATACATAGACTGGGATGTGAGGGTAAATTCATATTTAGGTTTTGTTAACTATTTACATTTAAGATGTTATAAAACTTTCAACTCTTGCTTGCCAGGTTCCGGAGGCACCATTTCTGAAGCCTTCTTTGGTATATTGTTTGGCAATGGGAGGTGCATTAGGAAAGGGTGAATCACCCAAGAATGCTTGGATACCAGAAACCAAGCTTGAAGCTAAAATGGTTGAAGCAATGCAAAAGAGGGAATCTCATGGAAGTTCTGTGAAATCATTCAACACTATCATCTTGAAATTCCCGAAAATTGATGAAAGCTTCGGAAAATGCAAAGCCATATTTAAGCAATTCGGTAGGTTTCTAATTCAAATTTATGGTTTTGTTAAGTTGGTATTTTGATTGTGGATACCTTCTAACAGAAGTCTGATATAAATGTAAAAAATGGGCCTGAAAGTAGAGACTACAATGTCATGCCAAAGTAATAGTAAGAGGTTAGTCTCTTCTCAGAACTTTTTATTACGCGTATGCCATGAAACACTGCAGCTAATCATATGGTCAAAAGTTACAATATTTATAGGAATTCAATTAGATTTTAGTCTATTCTAAAACTAATAAGCAGTGCTTAATTTTGTTATTAGAACTGCAATTGTCAAGCTTATTTATAGGCTCTAGCAGTGCAGCAGCAAAAAGTCATTAATCAATGTTTTTTCACCAATACGTGCACACCCAAATCGATATATCTATTTATTATAATTGCTAAGGTTTGTGGCGTTTCTTACAGATGAGGATTCTAATGGGGCAATAGATCAAGAAGAATTGAAAAAGTGTTTCAGTAAGCTGGAAATTTCTTTTACTGAGGAGGAGGTCAATGATCTTTTTGAAGCATGTGATATCAATGAGGATATGGGAATGGAGTTCAGTGAGTTTATTGTGCTACTCTGCCTTGTGCACCTTCTCAAGGATGACCGAGCAGCAGTTCAAGCAGTATCCTATCATCTGTGCCACATTAATTTCATTACTGTATATGCTAAAACACAAATTTGGGAGAAAGACTAGTAACGCCAAACATATTGATATGAACCAACTACCTATGCTAGGGCTAAAGCACATGAATGTTTTTATATCTAACACATCCCTACGCAAAAGCCATATGGGCTTGAAGCGTGGATAATGCACCGGTTCAACCAACCTTGTGCTGAAATTTAGTTTTTATTTAGAATAATGGGTGTAAAAAGGATTGAACTCTAAATTACTTAGAGGCTCTTAAGCTAAAAGATAAAAGTATATGAATGGTTTAATATCTTACACCTCAAATTTTATGTGCTCTAACCTCCGGTTCTTGTTTGAATTATTTGGATTATTATAACTTTTAACTCCAGAGAATTGAATATAGATTCTTTTGTATTTCTGTAGCTGTTTTGACTTAATGAACAATTCAGTTCTATTTTTTCAATCAAGTTTTTCTGGCTTGGCCTTGCTTTTCTAATTCATGCATTTCTTCAGGGACAGCCTAGACTTTTATCATTCAAATATATGAAAAGTTGTAATTTATCATTCAGTGAAGTTTGTCAAATAATCCATTAAAATTGAAGAACAGGTTATAAGCTTTTTAGTTTGAACTTTGATGCAATGCAATGCAGAAGACATTAATGGATTTCATGCTTGCCTTCCTGTTTTCTTCGATAACTATAAGTGATGAGTTTCCATATGTCTTACCTTTTCAAATTGTTCTCCCTGACTTCACTAGAAATCTAGAATTGGAATGCCAGATCTGGAGACCACATTTGAGACTTTGGTTGATACATTTGTATTCTTAGACAAGAATAAGGATGGATATGTAAGCAAAAGTGAAATGGTCCAAGCTATAAATGAAACTGTATCAGGGGAGCGTTCTTCTGGAAGAATAGCCATGAAAAGATTTGGTCAGTTGTCTTTCCTTATCCCTCTCTGTAAATACATATACATATACACTCACATAGTGTGCATTCAAGCTTGCTTAAACATAGATATGAACTAAATGTTTTGAACATGTTTTCAGTTTTCACAAGAAAAGAACAAAGAATATCTATTACATTTAGTGGTCAAGCTAGATCATAAGACACATTTTTTCGAAAAACTAGTAGAGGCAACATTAAAGGATCATGACAGGCTAAGCATCTTGTACTCCTTGTATTGCTGATAGGTTGTCTATTTATCTGTTATTTTTTCGGTCTACTCATGTTAGTATTTCTCATGCTTATGCATGAAATGTAGAACTAGCATCAGTAATATGTATTGGGACCTAATTTTTTTTTTTCATTTACGTACTGTAAATAAAAACTGACCATCACTCGTTCTAAAATTTCACTCCAATGACTCCTATACAGTAACAACTCAAAAGCAACAGTGTCTATTTTTTTCTTCCCTAGTAGTATTTTATGTATTAATGTTAATCTTGTATTTTCTGCAAAATGCTGCAGAAGAAATGGATTGGGATAAAAATGGAATGGTGAACTTTAAGGAGTTTCTTTTCGCATTCACGCGTTGGGTTGGAATTGAGGATGAGGAAGATGCGGAGGCCTAAGTCATGTCGTCAGAATAACTTTGATTGCCTCTTCTAATAGCTTGTAGCATAGCTTTTCAACCACACCAAAAAGGTTTTCCCAGTTTTCCCTTGCAATAAAGGCCCAAGTTCATAGACATTGAATTTTATATGATTCCTGGTGTAAATAGTTTTGGAGAACCAAGTGCTACGTTATAGATGTATTCAAATTTACCTGTTTAATGCTACCTTATAATTGTATTGGCTTCCTCAATTTCTGGTACCTGGCTACCTGCTGAATGTTGTGCCAGGTCCCTCCACAATCATGTAGGCCAATGGGATCAGAATTACATCTTATTTAGTTGTTTTTATATTTGTTAATTTCAGTCTATTATTTATCTAGAATGTTCCTCTCTTAGGATATGGTCATTTGTAAGGCCCAATTTGACTCTAAGAATATGGTTGTTATTATAAATTTGTATTTCTCTTTGATTAATAGATAAGAAGGAAAATGAGCATTTGTTCCCAGTTTTAGTGTTCTTAGCATTTTTAGGGTTTCAGCTAATCTCTCCTTGGTGGGATTTCTTCCTACCGTGTTCTCTCCTCTTTCTCGGTCGCTCAATTTTCACTTGTTACTTGTTAAACTATGCTACACATGACTTTGTCATTTAAAGTTGTGCGTCTTTCCCGTATTAAATAACTAGAATCCTCTGATTATTTATAAAGTGAGATATAACACAATGTTTCACCTAACATTGTCATGTGATAAGAGAGGTTCCTCATCCAGCCAAGCTCATGTGTTACTCATTGGTTTGTTAATAACAACATTTATTTTTCCTCTAAAAAATAATAATAATAACATTTATTTTCTAGAACATTAACATTGCGCTAATAGCAGTGGTAGTAGTTCTGCTTAGTTTAAATGTTATATGAAACTTGTGCTGGTCGGGAATGATCAGTCATGGGCAACTCCTCCATTCTCGCTTATTGAAGACCCACTTCACCTTAATTCTTCAGGCTCAGTGTCTTGTGGGCATGTGGGCTAGTCATGTACCTCCCAGATTTAGGACTCGCCTAGGATATGCTTGAGAGGTGGTTCTCCTCAAGATGACCTTCTTATGGACATGTCAAGTGAGGAATCTGTCAAGGCGAGTCACCTAGCTGAGGCGAGCACTTAGCCACAACTTCTTTGTTTGACGTGCGACATCTTCATGTGTGAGCGGTTTGACAACACTATGTAAATTAGCTGCTCCTTTTGGTGTGTTGTATGGCTATTGCGTCATGTTGACGACTTTGTGCTTTACCGACTTAGGCGACCTCGTCTCCCTTTATGAGTGGGTTCTGTTCAAATGGACTATTTTTGTACCTAGACTCAAATCCATGTATGTAGTCTTAGGCTCCTTTATATGAGGAGGAACAATCACTTGTAAGAGGGGACTTGATCTTCATAATAAAATAGCGATTCAGCTTTAGCGGTAGGTTGGGTGGGCTGTAAATCAAATAGACTTCTAAAACTTCTCCCTGAGCTAAAGAGGATTGATGTACTGTTTAGAGAGGTTCTGTGCGTGGGAGTTGTTCACGTTTTTAGAGAGGCAAATGATTTAGCGGTTCATTTAGCCAAGGAAGGTTGTGGTAGGGCCCAACCTTTGTGGAGTTTGTTGTAACTCCCTCTTCTTTTGAGAGGGTTTTTTTCTCCTACTTGAGAAGGATGGTCTCAAGCTTATCTTTAATTAATCAAATTTTCATTTTCAAAAAAAAATAGTTTCGGGCTCACCTCTTGAGAGCTCTAGATTTAGACTTGGTTCTTTATACGAGAAAAAACTCAATTATCTGAAATATATACTAGTGAAGGATAAGTATTTTGAATATGCTTTTTTCCAACATTTTATGGTAACTTAATATCCAGTGGCGGACCTGTGTTGCATTCAGGGGGTTCAGATGAACCCGGGTTCAGATGAACCCCCTGAACATAAGTCTTTCACAGGCTCCCACCCAACTACCCAAGCACCTACCAAACCAGTCCACAACGCCTCCCTCCTTGTCCTCGCCCGTCACGCCGCGCCTCCCACCCTCCTCACTCGTCGATCTTCACGGATTGTTGTGCACTGGATGTATAATCTGCCCCAATTTTTCATACCAACACCCCTTTGACTTGTTTTTCCTTTTTTCATTCTCAAAATCGGTTCTTTTTTATCTCTTTCACAGTTTTCCCCTTTCTGGGTTTTGATCTGAATATTGAGTGAATTAAAACTATGGAAGTTGTGAAATAAATTGAGTTCTTAATTAATTGGATAATAATTGACCAATCTGAAGTTATATGATAGTATTAGATTATTAGTTTGTTGGATTTGGTATTTGATTTTTGACAGATTGGTGATTGTGATTGGTTTTATGCACGTTGAATTCATCATTTACTTGCTTCTTACTATTTTGGGCTATATTCCTGATATAATTTATGCCATGTATGCCATTAACTTTGTTGATCGTGATCAGTATGCACCAGCACAACAGTACTAAGTGTCTAAGGTTCCTTCATAGGTTTTAGATTAGATTGGATGGCTTCTCTTCTTCATCTCCTCTCTGATTACAGTTTAGAACTGTTCCAGAGGTTAGGGTTTCTCTTATGGTTTGAGGGTGATGGAATGACGAGATGGTGGAGGTTGGTTTAGGCAGAGTTGGTTGTGAAAGATGCGAGGGAGTAGCTTTGTGTGGTGATTTACGGTTTTTGTTTTGGTGGAAGTAGTAATGGCGGAGCTTGATGAAGGTGGAGGGGAAAATGATTTTTTTGTGGCCTTTGGCTGAAGAATGGTGGTGGAGATGGATGATTGGGGGTTGCCTATTGGGTTCAGTTCTTTGACCATAGAGGTGATAGTGGTTGTGGTGGAGGTGGAGGAGGTTGATGATAGGGAGGGTGCCGGAGAAGTGGTGGGGTGGGGTTCTAATATTATTTAGGATAGATTTGGGCTAAAAGTTAAAATACTTTAATTTTTAAATTCAAATCTTTTTTTAAAAATCGATAACCTGTGGTAGGAGGTCAAATGACCCTTTACAAAAAAAAAACGTGTGCTTATTAGAGGGCTCAACCAAATAGACATTTAAATTATTATGGTTTTTAGTTTTAAAATATTACACATTCTCATCCCTCACTGTTTTTCTTTGTTTCCTTTATCCATTGTTATCATTGTCACAATCGCTTGGAACTCTCCACCATCATTATAGCGACCTGATACATTGTACATCTCTTATCACCTGACATCATATGTCACCATCTCTCCACCCTCCATCACAAATATCAATGCCACCCCCACCATCGATAACACTACCACACCACAATCTTCATCGCCACCTTCACGTAGACCCCCCAATACGGCTACTGTCTATGGCCTCCTTCATGGTATAACCTTCTAACACTTATTTTTTGCCATCATCACCTCACATACTCCACCCTCTGCTATCATCGTCATCATCCTTCACTAGCAAAACTACTCGACACCCTTTACCATCGCCTCACTTTCTTATACACTCCACCAAAGCACCGCCCAAAACTCTTCATTGTTACCACCATCCCGCATCTCCCACCATTACTTCCACTCAACACCCTCATATATTCGTTGTCTCTTGACACCCTCCATCGATGTTTCTCTCTCGAAACCTTCCACGACGAGGGGTGGAAGGTGTTAGGTGGTGTACGACCAGTCAAATTATAAAAATAATTATTTTATTATCCTTGGTTTTTTAATAACATAATAATATGTGTAGAATTTTGTGAATTTTGACTATAATATTAATATTACGAAGTAATTTCTTGAAAAAAGATTCTCATAGAGTATCTGTGACATGACAAGGTAGTGAGACATGGCAAGATTTTGCGGACCACAGATAGAGAGAAGGTGTTGATATCGGAAAACATAATACAAGAGAGGGGGGGTTGAATTGTGTTATGTTAAAACTTGAGTTTTTCATACGATTATATGTTTATGAAATTATTTTTGCAATCAACGGATATAAAAAGTAAAAAAGTAGACGATAAGAACATAATGATATATCTTGGTTCACCCACAAACGATGGGGCTACGTCTAGTCCTTGACTTAACCAAGATTTCCACTAAAAAAGTATCAAAGACTTCTCCTACACCAAGTATTAAACATGACTTCTCTCAAATGGTATTCGACAGGACTCCTCCCAACAAATATTCTACATGACTTTTCCTAACAAGTATTAGACAAGACTTCTCCCACAACAAGTATTTTTCAAGACTTCTCCTAAGATCTTTTTCAAGATCATTTGGCTCTATAGGGTTCTCTTCTCACAAGAGAGATAATAGACATTACAAAGCTCGGGAACTACAAAGTGTTTGAGGATTTGACTATCGGGTACACTTTGTGTTCCTGATCTAGAGAGAGTAGGATATGAAGATTTGACACTTAAGAATATCTCTCTTTAAATCAGACGATGTCTAAAGGTTTTGACTCTTAAGCTTTTCTTTTGATATTGCTTCTTTTTTTGCTTGAGGAAGATTTTCGACTTAGATGAAAAGTTCTAGCTCAATTTCTTACTTCTGAAAATCTGTAAGTCCTCCTTTTATACTACAAGAGCTTCTAGGGTTTATTGAGAGCCGTTGGAGCGTGTAGAGCCTCTTGAGTACTAGCCGTTGGATCAAACGGTCTTCTTGTTAGGTGCATTAAATGCATTGTATCCTTTGCTGAGGCAAAATGCTACTAAGTGTATATTGTCAGTTGGTTGGTAGCATCAACAACAACGTTCCAGTCCTTTAGTGAGAGAAAGAGAAAACTCTGATGGTGACAATGTTGTACTTGTTTCCTTGTCCAAAGTACCTTGTGAGATATCACGTGATCTTGAGCACTTGACTTTCTTTTTCAACAATGTCAGAGAGCTTTTAATTTGAATATGCCGCTCTTTCTCTAGACATTACTTCATCCTTTGAGATAGACGATGTAAATCTTCTATAATCATGGTCTTCTCAGACGATCTGTCAACTTGGATATATCTCGCATAGCTTTGGTCCTGAAGCTTAGACTATTCTTCTTTCTTCGACCATTCTTCTTTTCTCTTGATCATACATCCAAGCAGATTTGACTTTCCATTGCTTGAGTAGTCATTATTGTATTTTTTTACCTTTCTTGTCTTATTTGGACTATCTTCTATCTTGATTGATCTTCTCTTCTCTTGTTCAGACGATCTGGCTGATTTGCCTTTCTTTGCTTGTATAGTGTGCCTTGAGCGTCTTCAGGTCTTGCCTTGCTAGTATCTTCTAGCATAGTCTTGTACTTTATCATCAGACGATGGGGATGTGAAGCATAGAAGTTATTTCCTGAAATATAGTTTACATGAAATATTTAACCAATTCACTTATGCTCTTGAAAATTGTTATCATTCAAAATATGATAGACGATGTATTCATCGTTTGAACTTAACAGGTGTGGGGCACGCATATCATCTCCACGGGGGAGATAATTGTTTGATTTTTTAATTAAGATAATTGTTGATTTATTTTGGAGATATTAGAATTTTTATTAAATTAAGAGATAAGATGGATTTAATTTTTGAATTGAGAAATTCAGTTAGGTGGAAGTAAGGTTTTAAGTTTGAATTTAATTAGTTTATTTTAAATTGATAATCCTTGAGAATTTTAATTAATTAAATTGTTTTAAGGATTTAGCTCAGATATGGACTAGATACACAATTAGTTTATTTGAGAGATAATGATAGTTATCAGTTAGGAATCAAACATAATATTTTATGTTTAATGGGGGAGATGCACATAATTTTTAAGAGGGATAGGGTCAGGCTTTTTTATTTTTCTTCATTTCCTTATAAATAGGTCAGTAGATGAGTGAGAAAATAGTTTTGGGAAAATCTCCCTCTATCTTGGTCAATGTATTTCTTCTTTCTCAAGGGGGGAATTATTTTCTTTTCTTCTTTCTTCAAAGCACAATGTAGGTGCTTATATTTCTCCCTTGAGTTTTCTCTCTGTCTCGATGTTCTTCTATTTCATCTGCCTTCATCATTTTCTAAAAACAGTTTAGAAAAGCTTTTCTTTGAAAAATTTGGGTTTTTAAGAAAGTTATGAGTTCTTAATTTTTTTTTCTTCAATCAAACGAGTTTTATGAGTTTTTATTGTTGCAAAACCATGTCTTGCCACGTTTAGGTGTTCATAACATTGTCTTGAAAAGTAAGGATTAATCCTCGTTGAGTAAAAGTGGTTGCAACCTATATATATGTTTTGGGGGCTGACTTTTCTTTTTTATACTTCTTTGGATTGGCACAAATTTTTATCAAGGACTAAAATTAAGAGTTTTGAAAAGCCTAGGGTCTTACTTTTAATTAATGAAAGTTACGGACCTATTTATAAATAATTAGAAGTTCAAGGACTAATTCTTAAATATAGTTTCATAAAGGACCTTTTTGTAAATACTGAGTTCTTTGGGTCTTGTTTGCGAAACTATTTTCCATGCGTGTTTCAAAATTCTTATTCTCTAAGCCTTATTCGTATAGTTCTAGTCTGGTAAATTGGCTTAGTTTAAGGTCTAGCTGACGGGGTTCGTAAGGATCTAGGACGTGAACTTGGGAAGGAAAGCGGCAAAAGTGAGGGCAACTGGTCTTAGAGTGTCTTTTGCATGTGATGTGTGTTATATGTTTGTTTACTGTGTCGTGAGGGCACTTCATTCTTAGAGCGTCTTGTGTGATTGATGTATGCATTGTGCTTTGTTGTGAGATCATGCTATATTGTATGCTTTGTTGAGATGATTGTGATCTATGAGATGGTGTCGTTGTTATTGTTGATTTATGCTAAGACATGTGATGTTATGCTATGATATTGATGATTATGCAATGATGTTTTGATGATGAGATTATGCCATGATGATGTTATGTTGAGTTGTTATGTTGCATGTCTAACTTGAGACTTGCATGTGAATATGAGATGTGTTATCGTTCGCGATAGTTATTTGATTGCATGGCATGTGCATAAGGGCCAACAAGGCTTACAACCGTGAAGTTTCGGACCATACCACCAAGGTTTGGAGCCGTGAAGGTTCGACAAGTCAAAGCCATGAAGGTTTGATTAGAGTGTGGGTTCGTCCAGGAAACAAGATGTTCCTAAAGAAATGGCATATCAACAATAGGTTACCGGTAGAGAAACTAGTGAACTAGGTATCTGTGAGATTGTCCCGCCTCCCATGCTTGCTTGTTGGCGTATATCCGAGTTTTTGTTGAGAGTCTACATATAGATTGACTTAGGGTCCAACATTGACTTCACCTATTATAATGTTTCTTGAGAACATGATATGTTGCTTATGTTATGTTGAACATACTTATGATAATAGAACCGTTGCTATGTAATAGTAGTGATAACATGCTAAGTGTGATAGTGATGTCTATACTTGTTGATGATGACTCTGTTTGGATCTATGTTATGCTTTCATGTCTTTCCCTATAGGTCAATCCTTTTAGAAATTGACCCTCTCTATTTGTATTATCTATTGTGTGAGCGCTTAACACCATACCTTAGTAAGCGTGATGAGCAACGAGAACCGGAACACGACCAGCGTGGGCTACAAGCTTCTTGAAGGGGACTCACTGTCACCATGGATTATTAACGGTGACATTGTCGCGAGGAATGCACCTAAGTAGTGTCTTTTATAGTGCGTCGATCAACTAGTTTTGCTTCCGAGTCTTGTTATGTACCTTCTGGATCTTTTGAATAAGTCTCTTTTGTGTTGACTTGCGTGGTAGCACAGGGAGCAAGTTTATCTTTTGGGTTACTTGGTTCTTGCACTTTGAATAATTGCTAGGTTTGGCCAAGGTTGTTGCACATCGGGGAACCGCAGGAAAGCAATGCATCGGAACCTACCCGAAACCTCAAATATAAATTCCTAAAATCTTTATGCAAGCTTAAACCAATAAGGGTAAGCTCTCTAACCCAAGGCTCTAGCCCTACACCCGACTCTATTCTTCGAGTCATCTGCAGCTCTTCAAGTTCTTCTCTCCGACTCGTACGAAGATCAAGCTCCATCGAAGATTCTCCATCACCTAATAGCGTTAAGCGCTCAAACAACAAGTAGCAAATAGAAAGGGTTAACTCCATACAACTACCACATATAAAAGAGAAAATCATGTTATTCAAATCTAATACATGCCATGGTAAGTAAGCTACCAATTTAATTCAGGATAGATGACACCGTATATCTACCAACATGAAATCAAATCATATATCAGCATATCAGCAAAATCAACGATATGGTTTTGTCTCAGATATCAACAACTTAACAACATATATTTACTCAGATATCCACAACTTAACACCCTAGGTTTAAATCAGATAACCATAAAATCAACAATATAACATCAAATCAGATATCACTAACCTCAACAATACAACATCAAATCAGATATCGACAACCTCAGCAATATAACATCAAATCAGATATCAATAACCTCAACAATATAACATCAAATCAGATATCAATAAAACCAACAATATGAGTCAATGAATAGCGTCTCGAAAGACGGGACAATGATAGGACACACCTCCTCATCGCCACTTATAACGTCATACATGACGGGACAGACGTGGAACGACAACCATTGAATGCCACTTAATAACGCCTCGAAAGACGGGATAGACATGTGGAACGACAACCACTGAATGCCACTTAATAACGCCTCAAAAGACGGGACAACCATAGGACACACCTCCTGATCGTCACTTAGCGTCTCACAAGACGGGACAATGATAGGACACACCTCCTCATCGCCACTTAAACGTCACACAAGAAGGGACAATCATAGGACACACCTCCTGATCGCCACTTAGCGTCTCACAAGACGGGACAATGATAGGACACACATCCTCATTGCCACTTAACGCCACAACGGACGGGACAATCATAGGACACACCTCCTAATTGCCTCTTAGCGTCTCACAAGACGGGACAATGATAGGACACACCTCCTCATTGCCACTTAACGCCACAACGGACGGGACAATCATAGGACACACCTCCTAATTGCCTCTTTAGGACATCTCGAAAGATGGGACGATCCCGTGGGACATAACCACCTCAGCGCCACTTCAAGCAATTCAAAACATCTAATCCAACTAAGTAATCACTCAAACAACAATCTCAAATTCCATATTCAAATCAGGATAATCACATGTTATTCATATTATCAACAAACATACGTCTCATCAAAATGCATACTAACTCAGCTCACTATTTCAACATAACAACAATCAAAGTATCAACAATAACCCTGTCTTATCCACTAGAAAGCAGTAATGACAGAAACCAGTAAACGACCGAAGCCTCTCAAAAAACGGAGACACACGTCTCAATAAGTTCCCTCGGCCGAAGCCTTCAGAAAACATTTGGCACAAGCCTCAGAAACAGTCAACATAAGCAAGCATACAACATTGAAAGCATACCAACATTTCAATCAATTGCCAATCAAGTTTAAACAACTTCATCTCAAACGCAGGCAGTGCGATAAAAGCATGCAAGACTCAAATGACGCTCTAAAACTGAGTTACCCCAGTCCAATCCAAAATAAAGCTCCCGAACTCAGAAAGTTCCACGGGCGTCCTCCTCAGTTGTGAAACCTCACCAATTGTTCCAAAGTCTCTTTCCTCAGCTCAACTCGTTCCAAACCTTAAGCAAAGTATCATTGCTTAGTCGCTAAGAAACAATACAACTAATAACACTAACAAAACCCAAAAAGAAGCTTTCGAAGCTTTAGAGTTCGACATTTAGGCACGAATGAACAATAAGACATGTTTTCGCTAAAATGCGCATAACTCGAGCTACAGAACTCGGAATGACACGAAACCAACGCCAAAATTTCGACAACGGAGAGGGCTACGTTATGGCTCAGGCCATACTAACCCAAAAATTATTTTTGGACACGGTACAGCTCCAAAAAGTTTCGGCCACTTTAGAAAATAGGGTTTCCGAACTTTTTCTTCGATCTAATTTAATTCCTAGGTATACGTAGGTGATATCTAGGCCAGGGAAACTCTCAGAAATATTTAACGACTAAAAATACGACTTAGGGGTATTTTGGTCCAGAATTAATGACCAAAAACTCAAAGTTGAAATTCTGAAAAACAAAATTGATGGGGTTGTTCACAACGACGTTTATAGCACTTAATCTCAAGGGTACTAAGCTTGGTTGCGACTTTTTGATAATAAAGTAAGCCATGTGAAGAAAATGGGTTTTTAGTCAGTTTTTCAGATCTACGACGACTCGGTGAAAATCCGAACGATCCGACAGAGATTATAGCATGTTGGGTTGCAGTAGAAGATACTTGGAAAGAAAAATCGAGGTAATCAGACATTTTTACAAAAAGCTCAAAACTTTGAGCACAGAAATAGATAGAATAAGCCGACAGAAAGCAGAAATAGAAGTAGGATTAAGCATCCTTACCTCTGTGCCTACGCGTAGCTTCCGAAATCAGGACGATCGGGCAAGGATTGAAGAAAAATCTCACTCTCTCTTTCTCTCTTGGAGCTCTCGGCCACTTTGGGAGAAAATGAGATATTTTCTCATTTTTTCCCTTTTTATAGGAGAGGGGAAAATCCGAAAAATCGAGATTTTGCGGTTCCGGTCGTTTTGGTACTTTCATCTGCTGATAAAAATTGAGTATTCGGCGACAGAATGTCGAAACTCAAATCAAGGTTCATTTAATTGAGGAAAACGTCTCAAAGACGGTGTGAGTCGATTTACGCCGAAAAACTATTTTTTGCAGTCGACGTCGGATGGAGAAACTTCCTTCTGAAGAAACGTCGCAATTGCTGAAAGAATTGTGATAACGCGGATGGAAACTTCGTTAGAAGCTCCGAATAGAAAAACTCTTCATTCAGGGTCTTAATTAAAGTCCCCGAGAAGTTAAAGTATAGCTTCGACGGACTTCCGGGAAGCAAAACCTAACAAGCGTACAGTCCAGGGTTTCGTATCGAAACACTGGTCATGGGAAAAATACCTAGAGGTTCTTATTCTCCCTTCAATTCTAAAATTCTCTTAAACAGTGCTCTAGGAGCGGTATAGCCTTTTTCGGACACTCTCGACCGTAGTCGGGTGCGAATATGGCTCGTGCTATTACTTAAGCTGACTACAGTGTCAACCTTAAACATAATTTGAACTTAATTATTATATAAATAGTTTTCGTGACTCGTAACAGGATTCGAGTCGTGAAAATAACATAAAACAATAAAATATAATTACTTAATTAATCAACACGACAAAAGTAAATAAATAATCTAATTATTTAATTCGGGGTCTTACACTAGTGACCATCGAGAAATCAGAGTGTTACAGGTGGTGGGTTCATGGAAATCGTGGTGATTGTGGGTTCTAGAAGGTGTTTGATATGTGTTGGGTCCTCGATTACTTGAGTCTAGTTATCAAAATGTTTTAAGATCTCAATTTCTATTTTAACTGATTAATAATTATTTACATGACTTATCATTTCGAATTAGAAACTAGTTTTGCGCATTTAGTTTTATTTTTAAGCATGGATATTACATACATGAATAATGACAAGAAATCGTAAGATATTTTCAATTAAGAATGAGAAAATTGAAAATGCTTATGTTGTTTCGGTTTTTGTCGGCAATTGAAATCAATTTATCTTTTCCATATCACTATACTTATAGAGTCAATAGTTTTATATTAGGACCAATTCTAAATAACTAAAGTATATGTCTAAGTTTATCACCAAAATAAATTCTCCCCTTGGAAGAATTTCGTCCTCAAAATTCATCATCTAGTTCGCAAACAGATGAGGATATTAAGTTCAAAACGCTGAATGCATCGTTTATCTTATTTTGAATGATAACAATTTTTAAAAGCGAAACATTCAAGAGTGCGAATGAACTAACTTAATATATTATATGAATTGCATTTCAAGAAATAACTCTCATACCCTTAGGGAAAGATCACTTGAAGAACCTTTTCTTCAAGATGACAAGAAGACAACTCACCCACAAGAAGAAAAGACTAGTCAACTGTCAACGCAGTCAAAGCGCAAGCAAAGACAAAGCAGACGACGCAGATAAAGGAAGCCATATCCACAGATCGTCTGAGCATCAACAAAGAAGAGATTGATCAAGCTCAAAGCTACAATGCAAGGAAGGAAGGTCGAACATCTCAGTCAGAAGGATCAACAAAGAAGATCAAAGCTTCAACGCACATCATGAAGAAGGAGAAGAATGATCAAACCCGCAATGAAACAAGCCAGCAAAAAAAAAAAAGCCATATTCGCTGGATCATCTATCTAAAGAAAGCAAGCTGGTGAAGAAGGCATCAAGATACATGATAAGACAAATCGTATGGATCATCTTCACTAGGAAAAGCTTCAAATCACATCTACACAAGAAGATCAAAGAACAAACTATGCAAGAACAAGTCAAGGCATTGGATCGTCTGAGAAGACTGCACGGAACGTCTATAGCTCAATGTCTATCTCAAGACTGATTAAAGAAAGTAGTGTCAAGAGAAAAGAGCGTCATATGCAAATGGAAATATCTCTAATACTCATGGGATAAAGTCAAGTGCTAGGAAATCACGTGATACTCTAAAAAGCACGTCGACCAAGGAAACCAGAGCAACATGTCTACAATCAAAGTTTCCTCTTTCTCTCTCATCAAGGATTGACGAAATGAAGCAAAGCTTATTGTCTACGCCTAGTCTCATCGAATCAATTCAAGGCGAACTAGACAATCCATTTCTAAAGACGAATGAAGAAACTAGTCAGAGCTGAAAGCATCGTCCGAGGAAGATTATGGTAAGGAGAACTTCAGAGACAATCAAGCCATCATCATCTGAAGACTGCTGTACCAAGAAGGAAGACACGAGTAAAAGTTCTAGAGCGACTGAGCCAAAGCAGAAACACACTCATCGTCTGAAGAATTGAGGGAAGATCTTCTGAAGCAGAATGAAGAAAAAAGGAGCAGAAGATCGTCCGAGAAGTCAAAGTTCCTCTCCAGCAAACTACAAAGTCAAATCAAACAAGCTTTCCCTTGAAGATAAAATATAAAGAAAGCTTTGTGCAGAAGATTCAAATTGAAGATCAAATATCTGACACAATGCTATGACGAAGAAAAGCTCTATGGTGTCACTATCAGATTTTCATATCTCTACACTAACAAATAGAAACTCATACCTATGCTACCTACTACATGACATATTACATCTTTACGAAATATGGTCTCTATCAAATAGTACCACACTCTGACGAAAGTACTGTTTGTGTTATTTGATCCAACAACTAGAAGCTTTGTGAACTCCACACTCCAACGGGCCGCAACAACTACTTTTTACTCACAAAGGATTCAGAAGTATAAAGGGAAGAAGTGAAGACTGGAGGAGGTAGCGCTTATGCTCACATGGATTGAGTTTTATGCTCAAATCACTTAAGCGTGAAAAGAAGCCTCAATGCTCAATCTCAGACATCGATGATGCGCTTCATGATCATATCATTCATCATCGTCTGATTCAACATATAGGATAGATATTCTTTAGAGTTAAATTCTTTTCTATCTCTATACGTAATAGAACATAAAGCATAATCTTGGAGTTGAAAATCTCCTAAATTATGTTCATGGACTTAATTGATCTACTATCCCTCTTAGAAGAAGAGGTTTTAAAGTAGAAGAAAACGATCTTGAGAAAGATTGTTTTGGGATAAGTCCCGCCTAATACTTGTAAAGGAGGAGTCCTTCGAATACTTAGTAGGAGGAGTCCTTATAAACTCAATGCCTGACGAGGCAGTGAAAGAATACGAGGAGTCCTTATAAACTCATAGGAGGAGTCCTTATAAATTCAATGCCTGAAGAGGCAGTGAAATAATACTTGGAGGAGTCCTGAATAATACTCATTAGGAGGAGTCCTTATAAACTCAATGTCTGAAGAGGCAGTGAAATAATACTTGGAGGAGTCTTGGATAATACTCATGAGGAGGAGCCCTTATAAACTTAATGCCTGAAGAGGTAGTGAAATAATACTTGGAGGAGTCCTGTCGAATACTCACTGGGAGAAGTCATGTTTAATACTTGTTGTAGGAGAAGTCCTTGATACTTGCATAGTGAAATTCCGTCTTTGCCAGAGACTGGATGTAGCCCTATCGTTCTGGGGGCGAACCAGGATAAATTGTCTGTGTCTATCGTCTATCTATTTCTCTTTCTCCTCGTTAACGTTTCCGCTGCCCCCAAACAATATCGACCAAAGTGTAATATCCCTTTATCGTTTGGAAATCCAATTTTTGGATGGCACAATTCAATCCCCCCTTTCTTGTGCTACTCTAATTTTAACTTCAGAGGATACGACTCCTTCATACCCTCCTTCAGCTCCTAAGCAGCTTTGTGTTCACTTCCTTTCTCCCATGTTAACTTTGCCAATAGAACTTCTCTTTTCTTGAACTTCTTCAATTGTCTATCTTAGACCTTTACAGGTGTAGTTGTATACATCAAATTCTTATTTAGCAATATACGTTCAGGTTCTATCACGTCAGAGAGAGAGCAAACAAACACTTTCTCATTTGGGAATGTAAGACATCATGTAGGTTGGACAACGACAATGGTAAATCTATATGGTAGGCTACTAGTCTTACTCTCTTGAGTATTTTGTATATATAGGTGAAGGTATTTCAGAGTATGTTTTTGAGAATTAATTGCCCTGCCAATTTCAGTGATTGGTGTGACTTTTAGAAACACATGATCTCCTTCTTGAAATTCTAAAGCCTTCCTCCTCTTATCATATTAGTCTTAACTTCTCTATAATCCTTGTCACTTGCTTTAACATCACCTGAACTATATCAGGTCCTAAGGTCAACCTATCACCTTCAAACCAACACAAAAGAGTTATACATCTTCTACCATACAAAGCCTTGAACGTGTCATCCCAATACTGGATTTGTAACTGCTATTATAAGAGAACTCTGCTAAGGACTGATAGCTTTCTCAATTCCATTTGTAGTCAAGTACACGCGCCCTAAGCATGTCTTCCAATGTCTGAATGGTCTTCTCTGGCCATCTGACTAAGGGAGGTGTGATAAACTAAAATTCAGCTCTCTCCCTAATGCCTTATGCCAACTTCGCTAAAACCTGGAAACAAATCTATGGTCTCTATCTAATATTATGTTAGAAGGCACTCCATGTAACCTCACAATATTCTTAACATACAACCTAGTCAACTTCTCTAAATGATAGGTCATACTTATAGCTAGAAAATGTTCACTCTTGGTGAATATGTCAACAATTACCCAAATTGCATCATGTCTTGTTTGGGGATCTAGGTAAACTTGACACAAAAACCATAACTATACCTTCCCACTTCCACTATGAGATTTCTAAAGGTTGCAAGCTACCTAAAGGTTTATAGTGTTCAACCTTTGTCTTATGGAAAGTTAGACAAGTCATAACTTGCCTTACACCTTCCTTAACACTAAGCTCGCCCATGCTTTCCTTCTTCTTCCCTTTAATTACTTTTGATCTGTATGATTTATGGTTTATGTTGTTAGGTTTGCGAGGAGGAGGAGAGGTTAAGAATGTCTTCTTGATTTTGGGTTTGGGTTGAAATCCTAGCTTCTAGGAGGGAGAGATGGTTAGGTGAGCGAGAGGATGAGAAGGAGGAGATAAGGGTGGGATGAGAGGAGGAGGGGGATGATGATGATGATGATAAAGATGAAGATGAAGATTAAAAGTTTTTTTATTACTATATTTTTAGTTAATTATTTTTAATTTTTAATAATTAGCTATCTGGTGTGGAAACTAGAGAAAAAAATATAGCAATAGAAAAGCCACACAAGCTTCATTAAACACATGACAATACCACACATGTCTAACAAGGTCACTTGGCAAAGTTGCTAGAGCTCAAACTCTGACTAGGACTAAAAGTGAGGTATTTCACCAAATGGAGGGATACTTTCAAGACTTTATTTTGACGAGAGACTAAAATTAAATAATGATAATAAATATACTTTTTTTTCATTATTTTAAAATAAAAATAAAAAAGTTAAAAAAAGGTACCCAAAAATGTTTTTAATTAAAAATGTAAAAATAATCTTATAGTACAAAGAGTAAAGAGTAATGGATGGCAAAACAACATTTGTTTAAGTGTCGATCGAAAACCTCTCTTGCCCTGAACAACAACGTTATTCATTGTTACTGCGCATCCCTCAGTTTCTCTTCTACTTCCGACGAAGAAAACCCAGGTGAGTTGAGCTGAGTTCAGTTGCTACCCTTTTCTCGTTCTTCCATCGCTATCTGTGTATTGTTGTTGATGATGATGATGATGATGATTTTGCCTTCAGTTCAAGTCTTCAATCTCACTCTGTCAAAATTGGGAGGGAAGGGAATTCCAGACACGCATTCTTCGTAGCTGCTCCCAATTTTCGGGGAGGTTCGGATTTCCTCAATACCCATCTCTTTTTACTTTCATGTTTCAATGTTTGTTCCTCAATTAATGGTGTTTGATGTTGGTGGAGGGTTTTCTTCTCCTTCCAAGGTGGAGAGTGCTGATGAGTTATTTATTTAAAATTTATTTTATTGAGGTTAATCTAGTTTTGTTGCTGTTAATGGAGAAAGTGGGCACTGCATTTTAGGTCTCTTTGGTGTTTCCTTTGTTTTGTGGATAGGCTAGATTATTAGATATGGGGGAGCAGAGATTGATGTGTTTTCTCTGCATTTTGGTTGTGATTGAAGTTTTCTGTTTTGAGTGCTGAATGGAGGTTTTAAATGAGGGAAAACTGAGATTGTTGTAGAGAATGAGGAATGATGATGATGATGTGAGAAATGTAGGAAGATTTTGATAGGCGTTGTGTTGTGGAAAGTTTCTGATGTGAGGTCGTGCAATGTGTTTGAATTATTTTTTGCAGGGTACCTGTGCTGAGGAAAAGATGAGTTCGTTCTCCATCACACGGAAAAAGACGCCGTTCCAGAAGCATAGAGAAGAGGAGGAGGCAAAGAAGAAGGTAGGGTTGACATATCCAATTTAGTTAGTTCTTGTTAGAATGTCGAGAAAAACATATCTGGGTGATCATATTGGATTTTGTCTCCTGCAGAGAGCAGAAGATGAGACCGCTCGCTTGTATGCTGAATTTGTAGAGTCATTTCAAGGGGATATCACGCCTGGGTCAAAGACTTTTGTCCGAGGAGGAACAATCAATCCCAACGAAAAATTGAAAGATGATTCTGAGGGTTAGTATGTCTAATGAGTTCTTTATATTTCCCTTCCTAGTTATATTCTTTCTGCCCCATCTCTTGGAAGTCTTGGCTGTATATGTTTTTTATGTTGTGGATAAATACGTTTTTTTGCTATTATTTTATATTATAACTTTTAATAAAAGTATGGACCTTTTTTATTCGTTCGCGGATGACAGGTGAAAAGTCCAAAGATGGGGTGTCTATTCCAAAGAAGGGAAGTAGGTAAATAAATGCTTTTGATTGACCATGTTTTTGTGCTCCTTTAATTAGGCATCGCATATAGAAAAATGACATGTCTTTCAGGTATAGATTTATTTTCATTATGTCTGTACTAATAGACATAATAGACTGACTACTTTAATTTAGTTTTTGATGAACTTCCATACATTCAAGGATGCATTTTTCTATGATAATATGTAATGATGTGATATGGTTAACGTAGTTGAAAACATAATTATGTACAATTGTATGTTTTCCAACTCCCCTAATATGTTGTAATTCTCTTTACATAGGTTTAGATAGGTGAGGTCAGCTAAAATTCCTTAGTTTTTGTGCTATTGATGCTGCAGATCATCTCATTTTATAATTGCAAAACAAAAGTTCATTGTGGATGGTTTGTCTGATGATGTTAATATGAAAGATAGTGTTGTTTGTGATAAGTGATAACTAAGTATCAATAAGAGAAACATCTTAAATTGCTCGAGCAAATTCTTAGTATAGCATAGGTGGTGTGATTGTCTTAGTAAATGTTGAAGGTAGACTGCTCATGTATATCCTTATTATCAAGGTGATATATTCCATGAAATGGGCCATGTTCTCTCACTCTTCCCTGTTCTATCCCCTTTTCTTTTCATCTTCTCTCTTCTCCATTCTCTCCTCTCTCATTCTTGTTCTCTTTCTCGCTTTTTCAATGCCCAACACAGGCCCCAGTCTTCCACTGTTTGCCTTGTTCGTTGCAAGAAGTCTCGTTTGCTGCAACCAACACTGTCTTCTGTTGCTTGGATCAGCCATGACTGCAATTTTACTCACCGTTACTCACTTATTGCATGCAGTTCTGTGCTTCACTGATTTTCCCCTTCTTCGGTTCTTCCTAAAACATGAAGCTCCTTGCATCACTCTTCATGATAGTTCCAGCCTGCTACCATCTTCCCTCTCTCCCTCTCTCCCTCTCTTCCTCTTTGTCTGAGTGTGTTTACCTGTGCTGTGTTGCCCTTTTTTATGATTTGTTATCCCTTGAAGAAGTTAAAAATAATGTTTTTGATAGTAATTTTTGAAGGGAATTCCAGTACTTGATTCCCTTTGCCCTTTGTTTTTGTCGAATATCTTTGAAGAAAAAGGTAAAAGTATATTCGGGGATAGTCTGTATATCGCTTTGGCTGTGCATTTTCATAATCAGACATAATCATCTGGTGAGTAAGGAGGTATTTTGTTATCCCAGTAAGTTAGTTGTTTTTGGTATTGGTAATTTGGTGCCTAAGATTATTGACCTTTTCCTTTTGAACTTCATACCTCTCTGGTGGGTAATTTGGTGCCTAAGATAATTTCTCTGGTGGGTAAATGGCTTTGACCTTTTCCTTTTGAACTTCATACCTCTTGGTATAAGATTATTCAAAGTTACACATGGCTTAGTCAAAATTGGTAGGATTGTGGATGCCAACACAACAATTCGAGCTTCTTATTATAGTTGGTGGAAGTTCATCACACTTGGTCACCCTACCTTTTAAGTGTTTGCATTCCCTAATGTGGGTATTCGGTCTTAAGTCAACTTTTAGGAGGATCATTGATTCATTGGTTAGAGTTTTCCCTTTTTTAGTTTAAGTGTTTTGCTTATTCATTCAAATTTCACTATTTTCATAACAACGATAGCAAATATTTTGATGTGAAGTTCCACTTGGGTCTACTTGCTCCCATGTCTTCTAAACCAAACTACATAATTCAGTCCTTTGACCCTTGTGGTGGTGGTTTCATGCAAATTCCTTTTCTGTTTCCTTACTCATTCCTTCAATAGCCCACACTTCCATCTTGACTCAGTCTTACGAAGGTCCTAAGTTCCATATTAGGTATTTTGATTGTGATTCTAAATAGAATTAATACAATTAAATGTTGCAGTCTTCCAGTTGGTATCTGAGCTCTCGATCTAGGATACTCTACATTTGGGAACCATAGGTGACTTTCAGTGTAGCCATGCAAACCTTACACTATTTTTATTGCAGCCATAAACCAGCTGCATCGCTTGTGGCGTGTCTCCTTGTTTAACACTTTCATTGTGCTCATATCCAGCATTGACAACCCAAATTTCCCTGTGTTTCTAATTAGGGTTGTCTTTGACAGTAGTCCTACCAACCCACTGGCCTTACCATCTAAACAACCACCTTTTTTAAACCTCACATCATTTCCCACTTTGATATCGAGAGGAGCTTGACTTTACCAATGTGGACCAACCTCTCAGCTTACTACAAACATTGTTCCCTTTAACTCTATTCACATGCTTGTTCTTCATTCACATTGCCTTATTGGACAGAGCAATGCACGATGGACCCAAAGTTGTCCATTCAACTCTAACATGTCATAAGAAGCTTTATCGCATTGAACTAGCCCTAAACAAGGTGATTAACAATTTGTTGTGTGGGGGTGGTATGATGAGGTTTCTCTGCATTGCTTTGGAAATGAAATATATGGATTCAGAGGATTGCTTACAGTATATTTTCGTTCCCACTGCCTGAAAATTTCAGGAAAATATTTGTTAGAGTTATGCTAGTAACATAGCTATTTACGACGAGTCAAGGGCAAAATTCTTTGCTAAGGTTGGGGATCCTTTCAGTAACCAACTATTAAATTCTATTGTGGGCACTAGAGCCTCAAGATGGAATGTGAAAAGGATGCTTATACTTTGACTAGCTTTGTTGAGAGACTGAATCTTTGAGTTCTCTATTGTGGCCTAAACCTAAAGTATGATCCAGGTTCAAATTTGGGCTAGGAGAAACCACCCTTTATTTTAAAGTGTTTTACATGGTTTGCAGTGCAGAAAGCCATTGAATTGTCTTGCTCAAAATGATAGGGTTTAGTCTTTAAGGTATAGAAAGACTATTGAAAATGTTTAACTGAATTGTATTGATTGTAAAACTAAAGAGTACAATTGATGATCTCTCTATTTATAGAGAGTTACAAGCTTGCATAAGAAGCTAACCAATTCTGTTATGCCAGCTCAGCTTTGACAGCTAAGCATGACAGCTAAGATAACTAACTACTAGACTTGACAGCTAAGATAACTAACTACTAGAGTAACTAACTCCATAGCATATACTCTAATATACCCCCTCAAACTCAAGGTGGGTGAGAAACAAGTTTCTCAGCCACATTGAGTTTGGTTCTAAGTGCTTCAAACCGAGTAGGAGAGAGGGCTTTGGTGAATATATCTGCAAGCTGATCAACTGAAGGTACATGATGAACAAAAAGAGACTGATTCAGAACCTTTTCCCTAACAAAGAAAATGTCTAGTTCCATGTGCTTTGTCCTAGTATGAAGCACTGGATTATGGGTCAAAGCAACTGCCCCCATATTATCACATAAGATTCTTGGAGTCATGAATGGAACATGAAGCTCATGAAGCAGTGATTGAATCCATAGCAACTCAGCAGAAGTATTGGCCAGACTTCTGTACTCAGCTTCAGTACTGGATCTGGCAACCAGTGTTTGCTTTTTAGATGTCCAGGAGACAAGATTTGGTCCAAAGAAAACACAGGAACCTGAGGTCGACCTTCTATCATCAGGGTCAGAGCCCCAATCTGCATCACAATATGCAGTCAATGGCACTGGAGTATGCAAAGAACAAGGCTTAATTAGCAGGCCATAATGAATGGTTCCCTTTAGATACCTAAGTATCCTTTTGACAGCCTTCCAATGATCTTGTAGAGGTTGGCTGAGAAATTGACACACTTTATTGACAGCAAAACTAATTTCAGGTCTAGTGAGAGTTGCATATTGCAAAGCCCCCACAATGGACCTGTAGAGTGTAGGATCTTCAAAGTAGTCACCCCCATGTTTGCTCAATTTTGAATTACTAACCATAGGTGTAGAAATTCCCTTAGCCTCAGCCATATCAGCCCTCTCAAGGAGATCTCCTATGTACTTGGACTGAGTTAAGAGGAGTGATCTGTCTTGCAAGTGGTGTACTTGAACCCCTAGAAAATAGTCCAATTGGCCCAACTGCTTCAAAGCAAACTCAGAATTAAGTTTCTGTACTACCTCTTGAATAAAAGGCAAGAAATTTCCTGTGATGATTATGTCATCAACATAGACAAGAATGTAGATCACATTGGACTTGTTGTGAAAGGTAAATAAGGAAGGATCACAGCAACTAGCCTTAAAACCATACTTAACCAAAGCTGCCTTCAATCTATCAAACCAAGCTCGAGGAGCCTGCTTGAGTCCATATAAAGCTTTATTAAGCTTGCACACAAGAGACTTGTCTGAATTCTGAAAACCAGTAGGCTGTTGCATGTACACCTCTTCTTGCAAAGCACCATGAAGAAAAGCATTGTTCACATCTAGCTGATGTATATGCCACTGTTTAGAGACAGCCAAACTAAGGATCAACCTAATAGTGATTGGTTTTACCACAGGGGAAAAAGTTTCAGCATAATCAAACCCCTTTACTTGATGATATCCTTTAGCCACAAGGCGAGCTTTGTATCTATTGACTGATCCATCAGGATTTTCCTTAATCCTAAACACCCATTTACACCCTATAGGATGTCTCCCCTTTGGAAGAGAAACCAGAGTCCAAGTATTGTTGGCCATGAGTGCTTCATATTCTGACTTCATTGCTGCTAACCACTTAGGATCCTTTAAAGCATTCCTCGTAGTGGTAGGCTCAGTTTGTGCAAGTAATAGAGTTGGAAAAAGTCTTGGCATAACAATACCAGACTTAGACCTAGTCTGCATTGGATGAGCATTAATTACTGGAGGCACAGCAGAGGAATCAGATGCTGGAGGAGAAGCATTAGGTGTAACTGCTTCATTAGGAGAATGAGGAACTGAAGATCCTTCATGCCCAAGAGAAGAACCAGTAGCTGCAACTGCTTCTGCAGAAGCCTCTTGTAGAGGGTGAGAAGAACCAGTAGCTGCAGGAGATGCAGGAGCTGCTGCAAAGAGAGGTTGCTGCTCAAGAGGAACTGAAGCAATAACAGGAATAGTAGAAGAGATTCCTGAACAGCTAGACATCACAGCATCAGAACTAAACAAAGTGGAATATGGAAATTTAAACTCATTAAACCTCACATCTTTGGAGATGTAGATTTTTCCATCACTAGATAGACACTTGTAACCTTGGTGAGAGGAAGAATAGCCAAGAAAAACACACTCTCTAGACCTGAAGGACAATTTAGATGAAATGTAAGGTCTGAGATGGGGATAGCATGCACTTCCAAACACCCTAAGGATACTATAATCTGCTGGAACTTTGAATAGTTTGTGATAAGGACTAATGTTATCAAGAACTGGAGTGGGAAGCCTGTTTATGAGAAAAACAGCAGTAAGAAAAGCATGGTCCCAATAAGAATTAGGCATGTGAGCATAGGCCAAGAGAGACAAACCAGTTTCAACTAGATGGCGATGTTTCCTCTCAACACTACCATTTTGATGGTGTGTGTGAGGACAAGTCAGTCTATGGTCTATACCTAGCTTGGTAAAATAAGGAACTAGAGGTTTGAATTCTGTGCCACCATCAGTTTGAACTGATTTTATTTTAAGACCAAATTTCAATTCAGCCATTGCTTGAAATTGAAGAAACACAGAACAAGTATCAGATTTTCTTTTAATAGGATAAATCCAGGTGAACCTGGAGAAGGCATCAACACAAGTAAGAAAATAAAAATAACCAGCAGAAGATTCAATGGAGGCAGGACCCCATAAATCTGCAAATATTAATTCTAAAGGAGAAGTATAAACTGTAGTAGAAGAAGAGGAAGGTAATCTATGAGATTTAGCAACACAACAAGCTTGACAAACTGAAAACTTTGATTTATGTGGTATTGGTATTTTACATATGGAAAGAGCAGATTGCAGAGCCTCATGATGAGGATGCCCTAGTCTAGAATGCCACAATTCATATGATGTGTGGCTTGGTACATTAGGGACATTATTTAAAACAGAAACTGTATTATTAACATCAGCAGGAGAAGACTTGGTCACTGAAAAGGTAGAGGGGACAGAAGCAGAAGAAAGTCCCTTGAGGAATGTTGAGGAGTGCATGCCATCAAAGGTGTATAAGCCATCTTGACCAAGAGAGCCACGAAGGAGAGTCCTAGAATTGTTGGCCATGAGTGCTTCATATTCTGACTTCATTGCTGCTAACCACTTAGGATCCTTTAAAGCATTCCTCGTAGTGGTAGGCTCAGTTTGTGCAAGTAATAGAGTTGGAAAAAGTCTTGGCATAACAATACCAGACTTAGACCTAGTCTGCATTGGATGAGCATTAATTACTGGAGGCACAGCAGAGGAATCAGATGCTGGAGGAGAAGCATTAGGTGTAACTGCTTCATTAGGAGAATGAGGAACTGAAGATCCTTCATGCCCAAGAGAAGAACCAGTAGCTGCAACTGCTTCTGCAGAAGCCTCTTGTAGAGGGTGAGAAGAACCAGTAGCTGCAGGAGATGCAGGACGAAACTCAAAGAAAACACCATTATCCCTGGCAAATTTACTAACACTGACAAGATTTTTAGTAATATTAGGAACCAGCAAAAGATTGTGAAGTTTTAGAGTGGTGTGTGTGTGTAATGGAGAAGAAAAGGAGGCTGAACCAATAGACTTTATAGGCAAACCTTGTCCATTACCCATGAACACTTGATCATTGCCAGTAACTGACATGCTATCTGAAAGAACTGAGGCATCATGAGTAACATGATGTGTAGCTCCTGAGTCAGGGAACCAACTGCCAAGAGTGGAAGGAGCAGAAGCTACCATAGCCTGTGGTGCAGAAGCAATCATAGCCTGAGGTGCACGAGAGTGCTGTGCTGGAGCTCGAGGAAATAAACCAAATCCAAAGCCAGAAGGTGCAGGAGCAGTGTAACCATAGCCAGGAGACGCAAACATAGCACCTTGTTGTAAAGGAAGGTTAGGACCATAGCCTGAGCCAGCAAAAGGCACACCAAATTGTGCAGGAGAGCCAAAAGGCTGAAATCCACGAAAAGGTGTGTAACCAAACTGTGGAAGCAAGCCAAGAAGAGAAGAAACAGCAGCTTGTGAAGACATAGTAGGTTGACTCTGAGAACCAGAGGAAGAAGAATTTCCTCGATGATAGCAGATGCTAGCATCATGACCAAATTTATGACAGATTTGGCACTGAACAGAGCCACGACCACCACGATTTGATCTGCCACCGCGTGCACCATAATTGTTGTAGCCACCGCGATCACCAGAGCCACGAGAATCGCCAGATCTACCACGATCATCAGATGCTGAGGAAGAGTCAACGTTGCTCGAGGCATAGTTGACTTCAGTGTGTACCGGTAACGGAGGCGCGACGGTCATCGGAGACGGTGCAGTAGGTGTCGCCGGAGACGGAGAAACCACCGGCGACGGCGGTGGTGCAGTCGCGTGAGCGAGAAGCGCCGCCGGTGCAGAAGCTTGAAGTTGTCGTGCGCGCGATCGATCCAAACGCGCTTCATGCGCGATGATCATCGCCTCAACATGCGAGATCGAGCACTGCTCACTCCGATTGTAAACAATCGTCATCAGAGGACTATAGTCATCAGGAAGACCATCGAAGATCACTTCCAGATGTTCACGATAAGAGATCGGATCGCCAATCGTGATGAGCGCATTCACGATCGACTTCACACGCTTGAGAAAATCCGAAGTACTCTTCGATCCTTTGGTGATGGTGCGAAGCTCAGATCGCAATTGTGTAGATTGCGCGAGTGACTGAGCTTGAAAGAAATCAAGAACAGCTTGCCAAACCTCCCACGCGTGCTTGCAATTCACAACGGTAGGAAGCACAGAAGGCGATAGAGAAGAAAGAAGCCATGTGAACAAAGCAGAATCCTGTTGCTCCCAGAGTTGATATGCAGGATTCTCAATAGCATTGATACGATCCTGTTCACTGAGAAAACGCAGTGGAATCTCTGGATCTACAAGAAAACTCTGCAAGCGATGAGACCTGACAATTCCTTCAACATGTTGCTTCCATGAGAGGAAATTGGAATCATCAAGCTTCAGCGTGAGCTTGTGAACCAGTGTAGATGCACTCGATTGTGACAGAGCCACTGAAACTGGTGCTGGAGTAGGTATAGGAGTTGCAGGAGCAGAAGCTTCATCAGCCATGGTGATGAAGAAGAAGAAGAAAAACCTAAGAAAAATCTGAGAGAAAATCCTCAAGGACCGTACCTTGCTCTTGATACCATATTGAAAATGTTTAACTGAATTGTATTGATTGTAAAACTAAAGAGTACAATTGATGATCTCTCTATTTATAGAGAGTTACAAGCTTGCATAAGAAGCTAACCAATTCTGTTATGCCAGCTCAGCTTTGACAGCTAAGCATGACAGCTAAGATAACTAACTACTAGACTTGACAGCTAAGATAACTAACTACTAGAGTAACTAACTCCATAGCATATACTCTAATAAAGACGGAAAGAGAATACAAAGAATAATATGATTATATTGATATAATATATCGTGTGAGATCTTACAAAAGACAAAGCTTTAACCCTTATTTCTACTAATTGTAGACTCCTTATCCGAGTCAAATTGGGAAACCGCTTACGTTACAATTCATATTCCTAATTAAATAAAAAAAAATTAATATGATTTAGGAAAAAACCAATCCTAAAGAAAATTTAAACTACCCCAACCCTAAGTTACTCTAAGATATGATCAAGATATTAAAAGATATCCTTTTATATTCAACACTCCGCCTCAAGCTATCATGCTGTCGATAGCGCGCGATAGCGGCACTATAGCGCCGTTGCGTAGCGTAGCGGACCCCTGCCGCGACGGGATCGCGGCCGCGAAATCCCGCTATTCGCGGCCAATAGCGGCCTTCCCTTGTATGGGATTTCATTTTTGGGGGTCACCCGCGACAGGCCGTGATCCGCGGTCGACTACTATTTAGGTTTTAGATTCGAGATTTATAACTAGGGATATTTCTGAGTTTACTTTTCTTCAATTTAGAAGGTTTTCTTTCAGTTCTAAACAAAATGTGGAAATTTTTTATCTTATTCAATTGGATGTTTGGGGTTCTTCATTGGTTTCTAATATATCTGGTATCAATTGTTTATTTAGTTAATTGACGATTTGACTTGGGTAACAACTTTTTGGTGTAAGACAAATCATAAGTTTGTCAGTTGTTTATCTGATTTTACTACACGGACTAAATCCAGGAGCCTTAGTCTACATTATTATGACAACATGTTATTGGTCATGAACTAACATGTGATAATTTTCCTCCACCAAATGGTTTGGTTGAGTTACGGTCCAATTTCTAGGAATGGAACTTGAGTCCCACATTCAAAGTATGAGATTCTAGTGTTGGGTTAATAAGGCTTTAGGCCCTCCAACTACAATGACTAGCTTTTGTGGTATGGTTCTTATCAAATTGGTAGCAGAGCCTTCCACCATGTCTCTCAATTGCAAACGAGCAATGCGGGTGGTGCGTCAACATTACATTGTTCCCCCAGGGCTAGTCGAAAGACTTGTCCATAGACAGCCCGAGTGGAAAACTATGCGACTTGAGCCCTCTCACACTAGAAGCATGCGATTGTACTGTGGAGTTTATAAAGCCCTTGGCTCTCAACTACAACGGTTAGCTTTTGTTGTATGGTTTTCGCAAGTAACTTATCAGGCTGTTTAAAGTAAGATCGTCACTTGCTTGGGATTACTATAGTCTTTCTTTTCCAAATGTCTTTTTGTAGCTCATCCCTCGTCTATTTTTTGCCATGTATGTCCTACTCAATTTATGGTGCCATTTTGTTCTATGCTCTCATTATTTTGCAGAGTCTATAGTCCCTTTGCCATCTAGTGTGTGGCTTTTTTTCATCAGCAAACATCATTTCAAACTTGATCCTCGTAATGTCAAATGTGTTTTCATGGGTCAAACTCGTGCTAAAAGGGATATACGTGCTATTATGCTTTGTTTTCAAGGATGCCATATTTAATCAGAGTGAATATGTCATTTCTCTCCCCAGCTTTAGGGGGATGACATTCTTGTGTTCTTTTTCATAGCTGAGTTCTCCTCCCGTGATTCAATTCATATGCAGGACGTTGTAATTCTTCTAATGACTCAACTAGGTTTCCCATAATCTTTCTAAGTTCAAGGCATGCACACCTGAATTGGTTATTAGAGGAAGACAAAACTCAAGTTGGTTTAATAAGTAATAGCAACTCCAATTTTTTGAACAGCTTGTAAGTTCTTAAGATGTGATTATCCTGCATGAATAATGACTTCTCAATTAGGCCTTTGAATATTTGTTACCCTAACCTATTACCCTAACCTATATGTTTTTACCTGGAGAATATCTTATTTCCTAATTTATCTCTTCAAAAATATCTTTCCCTGCTACACGAGTTTTACTTCAGCCCAGGCTCTAATAGAGTCCCCACAACAGTACAAGAGACATAAAGATAGGAACTGGGTTCAAGTGATGAATGAAGAGATGATGCTCTTAAAAGAGTAAAACACGTGAGGTTTTTGAATGGCTAGGAGACGGAAGGCCAGTGTAAGATGGATATACATTGTGAAGTACTGGTTTGATGGTACTCTAGATTGCTATGAAGCTGGATAGGTTGCAAAAGGACATATTGAGACATATTTATTGATTATTAGGAAAATTTCCCCATCTGCGCAAGTATACACAATTAACTGTCCTACCCTCTCTTGCCATCCAGTGTGGATGGAGGCTAAAATAGTTCCATGTGAAAAATGACTTCTTTTGTGGAGACATAGAGGAGGAAGTTTATATGGACATTTGTCCTGAGTACGGTTCCCCAAGTGGAGAAAAGGTGTAGAAGTGAATGAAGGATTTGTATGGATTTAAACAATATCCATGGCATGTTCACTGAAGTGATGTTGTCCCTAGGTTACATATAGAGTTAGAGTGACCATATCCTATTTTTGGAAGCATTCATGAGATGGCAAGCTCATTGTCTTGTATATGTTGATGATATCGTCACACTGAGTAAAGAATTAGTCAAAAGAAAGCTGTTGATGGTAAAAGTTAGCTGCTGAGTGTGAGATCAAGGATCTTCGAAGGCTAAATACTTTGCTGGGAATGCATTTTTATCTCCCAAGAGAAATATTTCTTGATCTTCTTAATGAGACTGGGAAACTGGGGTATAAGCTACCAATGTGTCTATAAAGTAGAATCATGTGTTTGGGAATGATGAGGGAAGTCCTAAAGTTTATAAAGCTTAATAACATAGGTCAGTGGTTAATGTAACATATCTTGCCCATTCGAGACTAGACCTAGCATATGGGGTCAGTGTTGTTGGCCAATATATGTGTGGAAGTATGACCCAAGAGTGAGGCACTTGCAAGCAGTATACAAAATTTTCCATCACCCAACACCAACTGACTGTGGGTTATCATTCAGCAGGGGTGAAAACCTATATATGGAAATGTGCATAGATGTTGTTTGTGCAAGGTTGGTCACTAATTACATATGTTCTTGGGTGGAAATTTAGTTACATGGATGAGTGTAAAATTATGTTGTCGCTAGGTCAAACTAGAGGTTGAGTTTCTAGCTATGGCACAAGGAATATTTGAGTTGCTATGGTTGATTATTGTTTTGGATATTCCTTGAATTAAGTATGAAATCCTATGAAGCTAACTTATGAAAAATCAGCCATTAGCCTTACTATAATTTGGTCCAGCATGGCAAAACAAAACATATGGACATAGAATGGTTCTTTATCAAAGAGAAAAACTAGATGATGGACTAAACATTACAACATATGTTCTTTTGGGACATCATTCATTAGATGTGTTGACTAAAGAACTTCTCGTGGGGTGTGATTTCAAGATCTTACGAACTAGATGGAAATGATAGATATCTATTCAGTTGCTTGAGGGCAAGTGTTTAGAATTATTATTCCTTCTTTTTCTATTCTCACCAATTTGGTGCTTAATTTACTTTTACTAGGAAAGATTTATTGCTGTAATATAGATCTATTCTAGGAAAGTAGTGAAGAGCATTGGTCTATACTGTATATTCTGGCTGTACCCTAAGCATTAAGAAATAATATATCTAGAAATCTCTTTCCAATTTTTAGAATAGCTCACAAGTTCTGGCTTCCTACTGGGCAAGTGTTTCCATTACTTGCTTGTGGGTGTTATGGGGAGGGGTGTCTTCTGCCGAGTTAGAGGGGGATAACCTGTGCTTCCTTGCTGGAGATTCTGCACACGTCCTCATGTGTGGCATTATGCTTACTCAAAAGATTATTCTCCTGTGAATCATATATATGTTCAATGTTAAGTGGTGTGAATTGATTGAGCATTTAAGCTTAGTGGTCTGCGAATATTAGTTGAGATTGGAAATTGGAATCATGTGGAGAAGTTTACTGGATTGTCCAGTGGCAATTCATGAAGTTACAAATAAACTATAATGAATAAACACCAAGGAAGTGTTTTGCAAATGCTGAATCTAATATTTCTTGTACTTGTATTTAGTAAAAAAAAATTATTAAATTAGGATGGAATTCATCATTTATATTTATTTGCAGGTATGTTCCATCTTTTATACCACCTCCACTGGCAACCAAGGGGAAGGAATCTGAAAGGAAAGTCAGTATTGCAATTGAAGTTTTGACGTCTGATTTTATTTTGTATGTTATGATGTATCCAGAGATCTAATGCTCTTGTATGGTGCATTTTAGAAAGAAGAGGAAAAACCCAAGGAGAAAGAGAAAGGAAAGCCAAGGAACATTGATTTTTTTATGGAGGAGCTAAAGCATGAGCAAGAGATGAGGGAGAAACGAAATCAAGAACGTGAAAATTGGCGTGATGGGCGTCCGGTAGAACATTCTACTACTGTAAGTGATCCTTTTCTCTGACCAAGCAAGTTATATGTAGGATTGTAGGTGCTTGTAATTGGATTCCAGTCCCTCTATCTTTAAATGTGCAGGACTTGTTTATTTCTTTTTGTCATCTCTATCTGCTTGTTCTGCTTTCTTTTCCTTGTTTTTATTTTTGCACATCACAAATATGACTTGATATACCTCTCAATCTACATACTATATTATGAAAATAATTATCAGTATATGCATATTCTTAGCAGTTCATTTTATTTCTGTCGTGTTAAATATATTTGAGAGTTTTATTGATATTTCCCGCTATACCAACAGGTTAGTCGTTTTGATGAACTGCCTGATGATTTTGATCCAAGTGGAAAACTTCCAGGATCATTTGATGATGGTGATCCACAAACTACAAATCTTTATGTTGGAAATCTCTCGCCCAAGGTTTGAGTATCTCCTTAGCTCTGGGCTTTGTTGCTCTCTGTAAATTAAGAGCATGTTTTCTCATCTTGGCAATTTTTTTATTATTTTAGGTGGATGAAAATTTCCTTCTCCGTACTTTTGGAAGATTTGGACCTATTGCTAGTGTGAAAATCATGTGGCCTAGGACTGAGGAGGAGCGAAGGCGGCAAAGAAACTGTGGTTTTGTGGCTTTCATGAACCGAGCTGATGGACAGGCTGCTAAAGATGAAATGCAAGGTCTGATCCTTTTATCTGAATCCAGAAGATAAACTACAGAAAATATAGCTTATTTTTATTTTTTCTGTTTAGTATATTGTTGCAGGTTTGCTTCCATAATACCATGCTAAACTGCATCTAACTTGAATTTCAAATGAATATGATTAATTTCTTTGAATGATATCTTCTATAGAAGTTATCAAAGATATGACATTATGTTTTGACCTGGCTATAATTCGGCATTGCTTCTCTCGGTTACTTTCTCTACTTAGAATTCTAATAATTTTTGGTCGAATTTTTTTGTAAATCCATGATATGTTTGTGCAGGAGTTGTGGTTTATGAATATGAATTAAAAATTGGGTGGGGAAAGTCTGTTGCGCTCCCGTCACAAGCATTACCTGCACCTCCACCGGGGCATATGGCCATCAGGAGTAAGGAGGTACTACTGTTATTTTATTAAAAAGGCAGTAACATTTAAAGATTTTTTGAGGATTGTAATTACAATTTGGTTGTAATCACCCTTCAGTGGCTATTCAATTCAAAATTAATCATTCCTAGTTTCTATTTTTTCTCATTGTAATTATTCATCTAAAATAATTCTTAAAAGAAAAAAAAATTCCCTCTCCACTGAAAAAAGGTAAGAGAAAGAAACTTACCCATGCTATCTACCAATGTACTACGTACATTTGCCCCTACATATGATATGCTGATAAAATATACGAGTTTGACTATCTTTATTTGTTTTTTAAAATGTACAAATTTCATGCAAGGTTTCCTACTATACGCATAGATCTGACCCTTCCATGGATCGCACAATGCTTCCCTTTTGCATTAAATGTAAAAAAAACGTTTGACCTGTTTTTTATTTTATTTTATTTTGCAGGGTAGTACTGTGATCTTGTCTGGCCCATCAGGTCCACCAGTAACGTCTGTGCCTAGTCAGAACTCTGAACTGGTAAATTCCTTGTTTTTAATTCTCATAATTTCTTTAAATCAATACCTTCTTGTGCTGTCATACAGTGATGAGACCAGAAATCATCATTAAAAATGTAATTATATATGACACAAATTTGGTGCGTAGTCAACCATCATTTTGCTTTTGTTATGTTTATGGATTAGTTTTCTTTTGATATACCAGATTGTGGAATTTTTTTTCAAAATATTTGTAATGGTATACAAATACCAGATATTATGTTACTTGAAGTTTTCTCTTACTCTCAATGTTCCTGATATAATGGTTCTTACCTCTACTATTCCTGCTGTTAATTTTTGTTAGGTTCTTACTCCTAATGTTCCTGATATAATGGTTACACCTCCTGAGGATGACCATCTAAGGCATTTAATTGATACTATGGCTTTGTATGTCCTGGATGGAGGATGTGCTTTTGAACAAGCAATTATGGAGAGGGGTCGTGGCAATCCTCTTTTTAATTTCTTATTTGTTCTTGGCTCGAAGGAACATACCTACTATGTTTGGAGACTCTACTCATTTGCTCAGGTACATTCATTTTATTTTTGAGAAGATGCAATTTCCCTTCTTGGATTCTGCAGGAATTTATCTGCACCAAAGAACTCAAGAAAGCAAAATGCTTACATTTTGACAAAAAAAAATGGTGTAACACAGATATTTTCGAATCGTTGATTGAAAGTGTGTTTATTTTGCCTGGTATACAGGGTGACACTCTTCAAAGATGGCGGACTGAACCTTTTATCATGATAACGGGTAGTGGAAGGTACTGTAATGCATTGTTGGTTTTCATAAAGAATTAGAATTAAATGAAAAAGAAGTGTTTGTTATTTTCTTTATGTTGTTTCTGGATGAGTCAATTGGAGTAAGTATAAATTGGGCACTTTTTTTTTTCTAGGTGGATTCCTCCCCAATTACCACCATCGAGAAGTCCAGATCATGAAAAGGAGTCTGGTTCCACACACGCTGGAGGAAGAAGCAGGGTACTCCTTGTTGGATTTTCAATCAGGATGAATACAATTACTCAGTAGTGTTTCTCTCGATCTTCTCACTTTTCCTTGTTTTGATTGATATATGCAGCGTGTAGAGCCTGAAAGAACATTGACTGATGCACAACGGGATGAGTTTGAAGATAGGCTGCGTGCTTTAACATTAGAGAGGAGCCAAATAAAAGAGGCTATGGGGTTTGCTTTGGATAATGCTGACGCAGCTGGGGAGGTATTTTTTATACTCTGCTTATCTATTATTGGATTGCCGTCGTTATAATTCATTTTATTGGTTTACAGTCATATAATGTATTCATCATGCTTTTCTATTTTAGCTCGTTTGGTTTGTCCATTACTCCATTCCAGTAAATCTTAGGCCTAGGCCTAACTTTCAGGTCAATGGGCTTTAACTCAAATCCAAACATTAGATTAGACAGCCTTATGACCATGCCTGGGCTTGACCTGGTCAATGTCATCCCCAAATCATCGATCTAATTACAAGACTTTGTACCACAACAAAAGATACTAAATTTATTTTGAATTTTGAACTGATATTTTCTCAATTTTAACACCCAGGACGACATTGGTTTGGCGTGAGAATCGTTGAACAGATATATTTCCTTACATTGTATTGTTTCCTTATGTTAGAAGTACAGTTCTTTTGCGTATGCTGAAATATCTGTATAAAGTCTCTCGATATTTTGTATAGAAATCATCGGCACTGAGATAGAAGATTTGTCCGGTGCAGATTGAGCAAGATAAGAGATTGACTTCAGCATAGTAGTCAATCCCGGATAGCGGCCGACCCCAAAAGTGGGATAGCGGGATGACCGCTATTCTGATTTTTCATATATAATTAATAGTATTATAGTATATACATGTAATAACTAAAAAATGATAAATACAACTTAAAATTCCTAACATGATGAAATGATAGAGAAGAGAGGAGGAGGATGCTATGCTGGAAGAGGAGAGAACCAAAGGGTAACAAAATGAATTGATTGAGAATAGAAAAATAAAGAGGAAAAGAAAGGAAAGAAAAATAGAGGAACAGAAAGATAAAAAAAAAACAGAGCAGAACAGAGGCCCAAGGGAAACAGGGGCAGTGGTCGCCGGAGATAGGCTGAAAGTCACCGCACAGTGTTCGCCGGAAGTTGGACGGTGCTTGTCGGAGGTCGGGCGGTGGCCATGGGTGCTGATCGACGGTGGCAAAAGGAGGTCGCACAATGACCATGGGTTCTGGTCGCCGAAGAAAGAAGAAGATGAATCATGAGATGAAACGCGTGTTTCATTTATTAGAAGTTAAATTCCAAAAGCACCCTTAGAGTTTAACCTAATTATAAAATTTCAAGGGCAATTTAGGTTTTTCCGCGAGTTCCCTTTATCTTCTCCTTGTCGCGCCGCGATCTGTGATTTCTGGGATTTTGGCCGCAACGCGATTGATTTAGAATCGCGGGGAGGGGCCGCGACGGCGCTATAGCGGCGCGATTTGCCGCGATTGACTACTATGGACTTCAGACTGATTTTCTTTTTCTTTTTCGAGGGGCAACTAGGTTTCCTAGATGATTAAGACAAGAAATAAGGGTTACCCTCTACAGTCGTTTTCTTTCTCTACATATTTCCACCGAAAGCACAAGTACAATGCACAAGTATAGAGTGGACACATAGGCCTAGTATATACTAGTAATCTAGTATAAGCCTACAATAGAAGGCATGCATGTTATGCAAAGCTCTTGTGGATTAATCACTATCTGAATTCAGAAACAGAAGAAAGGGATTCTGACTTGTTCAGTTTTGTTTCCATGCAGTCATTTAATATGCACATTCTTGAATTATCTTTCTTTGTGTTTCTTGAAGTATTTCCCTTATTGTATATGTAATTTTTTTACTGCAGATAGTTGAAGTTTTGACGGAATCCTTGACTCTTCGAGAAACTCCTATTCCAACGAAAATTGCAAGGCTTATGCTTGTCTCTGATATTCTTCATAATAGTAGTGCCCCTGTAAGAAATGCATCGGCATATCGGACAAAGTTTGAAGCAGCACTGCCTGACATAATGGAGAGTTTCAATGACTTGTATCGTAGTATAATGGGACGTATTACTGCAGAAGCCCTAAAGGTATGCTGAACACTTGGACTGCCTTGGTATAACTTTATTATTCACCGTTGCTCTGTTTCTGATCTTTGTGTGAAATGTACCAGGAACGAGTCCTGAAAGTTCTGCAAGTGTGGGCCGACTGGTTTCTCTTTTCAGATGCTTATGTTAATGGCTTAAGAGCCACTTTCCTCCGACCTGGGAACTCTGGTGTGGTGCCATTCCATTCCATATGCGGTGATGCACCTGAGATTGAGCAGAAGATCACTTCTGAAGATACAGTTGTTGGTGGCAAGATCAACCAAGATGCTGCATTGGCAATGGGTCGAGGAGCTGCAACGCAGGAGCTAATGAATCTTCCTCTTGCTGAGCTAGAAAGGCGGTGCCGACACAATGGATTATCACTAGTTGGTGGTAGAGAAATCATGGTCGCAAGGTTGTTAAGTCTTGAAGAGGCAGAAAAACAGAGGGTTTATGAACTGGATGATGAATTGAAATATCCCCACGGCCAAGCTAGTTCTGCGAAATATTCAAGTGGTCGGCGAGAAACAAGTGCAGAGCTTGAACCAGTGGGATATTCTGGATGGAACCATTATGGGGATGATGATTTGCAATCACAAGGCAAAGAGTCTGTACCTTTAGCGCCAACTCTTCCTATTCCACAGCCTGAACTTAAAGCCTTCACAAAAAAGGAGAAGAATGACCCGGTTTTACCTGCCTCTAAATGGGCTCGGGAGGATGATGAGAGTGATGATGAGCAAAGAAGTGGAAAAAATCTCGGATTAAGCTACTCATCTTCTGGCAGTGAGAATGTGGGTGGTGGTCATATTAAAGCTGATGAATCAGAGTCTGCTGCTGATACAAGTTTTTCAGCTCATGCTGACAGTGGACTGAATGAAGAACAGAGGTTGCTTTATAGTTTTTCAGTTATCGAGTTGTCTATGTCACATCTTACTCTCTTTCTTGTTCTGCCTGCATATGATGACTTTTGATTATTCTTTCTTTGTTTGCTCTTATATATGATAGTGTTACTTTCTTTTCCCGAATACAATACAAATGCCAGTAGAAGTGGAAAGGATTATATTTGTGCTGTATGTTTTCTCATGCTCACTGAGCTTAGCATGAACTTTTATACAGACAAAAGTTGAGACGCTTGGAGGTTGCTTTGATTGAATATCGTGAGTCTCTTGAAGAAAGGGGAATCAAAAACTTGGAGGAAATTGAGAAGAAAGTTCAGACGCACCGGAAACGGCTGCAAGCGGAGTATGGGTTATCAGATTCTGGTGAAGATGGACAAGGCAATAGTAAGTTCTTTCTGGCTTACTCTGTTGAAAATCATATAAAAGCAATTGACTGTTGCATTTTTTAAATGACCCCAGGATGACAGATTTTGAAAATTCAATTGACTGTCTCGGTAGACATTGATTGAGATGTAACATTTCTTTGTGATTATCCAGACAAATGTCTAGCAAATTAAATAAGTCATCTGTATTAAGTCAAATATCATATGCTGCTATCCAGTTAGAAACTTTCTGCAATTGCATGTGATGATGCTACTTTGGGTAACACTGTAACAGAAATTAAGATGATATTATTTTTATATGATTTATGTATGATTTGTACTTGAAACATGATTTGGTTATAATAATTCAATTGCATGGCTTCAGCATATTCTTTTACATGTGTACCATGTTTTCCAATTTTGACGTTGTTTGGTTCAAAGGGTATGTGTTAATGAATCTGAACAGTTAAAGATGCTATGGTGGAATTTGTCTGCCCCATTTTCATTGATATATGAACTCTGCTATGCTATGTAACTTCCTCACAAATTTACCTTGGCTGCATTTAATGTTGTTTGCATTTTTAACTCATTATGTTGTATGTCTTTGGCGTTCTGGCATCATAGTCATACACAGCTCCCTGTTGCTAATCCTCATAATCCGCTCTCTCTATTAAAGAAAGAAAACAAATGATTATTGTTATACTTTCCAGTCAGAATGTCTGATAATGTGTTTGGTAGGAGAAAAAATGGAAGAAAATAATAGGCATGGAGTGCAAATCTCTCTAGGCATAAATCGTGTCATATGATGCATGCTTTCATACATTCCTCTGAGCATATTGGATTTCTTTCAGAAATATCATTAAAATGTGAAGATCTCTATTAGTAATTCTAGAGTGAGAATTTTGTTTGGTAATTTTACACTTGCAGGAAGATCATCTTCAGAGAGGAGGGATAGACATGATTTCTCGAGGAAACGGCACCGTAGCCCCAGTCCAAGGGGTAGTCCACAACACAGATTATCTAGCAAAGACAGAGATAGAGAACATGATTTAGAAAGGGATCGAGACCGACAAAGAGATAGAAGTCACGATTTTGATAGTGATAGAGGAAGGGACCGGCACCGGGAAAAGAGTGGAAGCAGGGACAGGGATGATCATGATAAGGATAGAAGCAGGGACCGGAGACGACGGGCGAAATAAGAACATTTCTTGTGCTCTCCAGCAGAGATCTGCAGATTTGTTTGTAAGCGTCTGGACAGTTGGCTTGTTTTCATCAAAGGGGGTCCTGGCGATGTGAAACCTGGTGAAGATTTGAAACATCTGCCAGGAAATTGTTACTATAGACAATCTTTGAAATGTTGAGTAGAATCTGGCTCTCGATACCCCTAACATTATAACTTGATGTAATTTTATGATTTTGAATTTCGTTGATTTTGTCAGCGAACTAGTGCATGCTGTTTAATGAAGATGGTTGTGCACATGACACTATTTGTTGGGTTAGTCAAACTGCTGTCTTCTTCATCCAATGAGTAGTGTTTTCTTTTGTGCCCTACCATACCAGAATGCGTCATTTCTTAAACAGCTTCTACTACTAGGCTGCACATTTCTCTTCCATGATCACTCTATTGATTTGAATATTATCATTTAATGGAAGTGGATGATTGAAGAAGCTCAAGGTCTGTTTCTTACAACTGTGATTCCATTTGAGGTTTACCTTCTTTATTTGTGTGATGGTAGATAGAAGCTTCTATTGTTGTACAACGTTCCGTTTTCAATCTCAACAGCTATTTATTTGCTTACAACGTGCATCATAATAAACCAATTCATGTCTTTTGTGTTCTTACACTGAGTAATAAAACAAAATATGCAGGAGTTGTCTGTTATTTGTTATGGGGAGTCAGGGTTATGTCGCACCTAATTTGTAATAATGGTAGGTAGAGGTTGAAAGTTTGAGCAATGGGATGAAATACTATTACTGGGACATGTGCATCATCAGCCATGATGTTATGATTTAGATTCTTCAGTTCATGCATGGGATACAATTTACTAATTTCAGCACTATATTTATGTAACCAATTTGATGAATTTGATGCTGACAACTTTGTTTTATTTTGATATAAAGCTCCTTATTGGTCCAATGCAATATTTACTACTTTTTAATAATCAACTGAAAAGTTTGAACATTATTTGTCTTATCTAGTGAATGACCTTTTCAGTTGATAAATAAATGTTTTAATTATTTAAGATAGTTACATTCAAGTTGAATCTAGAGTCATCTAATTAAATGAAAAAATAAGCAAAATCTGGAATCAGATGGAAAAATACATTAATTATTATGTTCTCAAGCACCTCTAATTTGGAAGTGGCCAATGGATGCAACCAAAGTGAAATATGAGGATGAACCAATAGCAAAAATTTGACCAGTCAAAAACTGAAAATATAATGTAGAGTAAAATACACTCACCCCCCTCAAGGTTTGCAAGAATGACACTCCACCCCATTGTTTTTTAAAATCTACACTCCACCCCATTTTTTATAAAGGCAAAATTTAGTGACGAAAACAAATTCGTCACTAATAAAAAATAATTACTAATTATTTAAAATTTAAATAAATTAAATGCATATACACTATCACACATCAATTTATGAAAATAATTTTACTGAATTAAATTTAAAAAAACCATCCACTCTGTCTGTTAAGTCCACGTCTCATCTATCTCCAAATCATATTTCTCACCACAAATGGTCACCACCAAACCTTTGCTCCCTTTAACACGACGACAACCATCCCAGAATGTGAAACCCCATGGCACCACCATGCCTCAAAGTTTTGTTGCGACCTGAATCCCAGAACGTGAATCGCACATCCCCAAAGTCACTTGTTCAACTACTTGTTGTGAACTTCATCCCTTTAAGTTGTGAGCGAACGCTTTGTTGGTTTAAGATATTGTTGGATTTTGTTAAAAACGGTGCTTCACCGCATCGTTGGGTTCTAATAACCTCCGATCCACTTCATATTTCTTAATTTTGTTTCTCTATTTTCTTCACTCATTTGTGTTGCTTTTTGGGTCTACAATCCAATTTTAAAAATTGGAGGTATAAATATATTATTTTGATTAAAATTGAATTATTACCAAATATGAAAACACAAGCATGTTTCACTATGTTCGAGATATGGTTTGTCAACCAGTCATGTGTGCTATTGCAGAATTTGCATTGTGAATTTACGGAGGAAGAACGCGATTGAGAGAATGAGGAGGATTGTGATGTTTTCATTTTTATATTTATTGGATTATATTGAAAATATTTTTTGAAATTATTGATTAACAATTTAAATAATAACTAATTATTAATGAAGAATATTTTTCGTCACTAAATTTGCCTCTATATAAAATGGGGTGGGGTGTAGATTTTAGATAAGAATGGGGTGGAGTGTTATTCTAACAAAACTTGAGGGGGGTGAGTGTACTTTACTCTATAATGTACTACATGTTAATTTTAGATAAGAAAAGGGCAAATAGGAACACAGATGCACCACTATCCAACTCAGTTCATCACAAAAACCAATGAGATGCAATAATAACTTCCCACCAATAAATTGTATGCAGTGATGGATATATTTGGAGGGAGGGTGGGGGCATGTGGGGGCAAATGCCCCGTGACTTTTGGAAAAACTTACATACTATGCCAAATTTTATTAATGGTTTAATTGCATTTTTTGTCCCCACCTATATCATTTGTGCGGTTTTAGTCTTTAATGTTTAAAAATTGCATTTTTGGTCCCACACATTTACCTCCATTAGCACTTCTGGTCTTCCGTCCAATTCCGTCCAAAAGTTAACGGTTTTAGTTTAAAAAAATAATTAAAAAATAAATAACCTAGCAATCTATTATATACATATGAAAAACCCAGAAAAACTAGAAATCTATGAGATGCTTTATGTTCTCGATGCTACTGGCCCTGAAAAGTTTATTTTTTTCCTCCTATATTTTTTTTATCAACCTTAGAGGAAGTTCTGCAGTGTGTGAAATGATGAAATATCAGGTTTGAATAAAAAAAACCCACCTTTTTTCCCAAAACCCACCGTTTCCGAAATATCTGATTTGAATTGCTTCTTTATTTCGATCCTCGATTTTTTTTTGGCTTAAAAGCATTTGTTGCCCCTGATGTTTCATGTGTGTGCAATAGACACCCCCCATCTATTTTTGTCTATGTTTGTACCCTCAATGATATTGAAAAGTGTAGGGAGTACCCCTCCGTCAGTTTGACGACGTTAGAAAACTAACGGAGGGGCTGACGTGGCTTTTCATTTTTTTTTCTAACATGCCACGTGGATAATAATAAATTAATAACATTATCAAAATGGGAAACGGGGTGGGGAGGATTCGAACTCAGGTTCTCTAAGTAGCAAAACACACACATAACCAGTTGAGCTACATACATAAATGTTTTATATTCGAAGAAAATTTAGTTTATTTCATCTTTTTCATCATCATCAATTTCATATCTCTTCTCCTTCCTTCTCCTTCTCCATCAGAACAGACTCCACAATATCAAATTCAGATTGACCCATTTTCCCCAATTCCAACCTCCCTCACCTTCAACCTCGCTTCCCCCACCCTCCACCTCCTCTCCCAACCCCTCTCCACACTCGTTCCCCCCAATTTGATGGTTGTTTGAGATTGGGGCTGCAAAATTAGGTTGGGGGTTTTGCTCTATTGATTCAATTTTGCTTTGGTTCTACTCTTGTTCCTTTTGGCTTGATTCAATCTCTCCATCCATTGACAACCACGTCCAGCCTAATCGAAGAAATTCCATGAACACCCAATTCCCTGAACACCCATCAGCGAGGGCGATCAACCCGTTGTTTGTCCCTAGATTATGTGGGCTGCCACGGGTCCAAAAAAATTTGTTAAATTGGTTTTTTCCAGCCTTGCTCCAAAGTCTAAGCGTTCATCATCGAGAGAGAGGTTTCGCCGCCGCCATAAAGAGGTCCCGCCATCGGTGGAGTAGTGCGATCTGCGAGTAGTTTCCGTTTGTTTTCTTCCTCCTCCTCCGCACTTTTCCTTTCAAGTACTTCTCTTTTCTTTCATCTCTTTTTTTTCCGTCAAATTTTCTTTCATCTCTTCACTCTTTATTTTTCTGTTTCTCTTGGTCTTTTTGGCAAATGCAAAGCTTTTTAGGCCCAAATTTTCCACTACGAATGTTGAAGTTTTAAGTTTTTGCTTGATTGTGTGAATTTCTTCCATTGTTTAGATACATGGTGTGCTAGTAGCATTATGTAAAATCACTCTCTCTTTTACGCAGTAAGTGTTGCAAGCATTAGAAAACTTAACAGTACACTGATGACTGATGAAACTACATTTTTCTAGCAATTGGGTGTTTCTAGGTATTTGATGATCAATCTGAATTTGAGATTGTGGAGTCTGTTCTGATGGAGAAGGAAAAGGAAGGAGAAGATGATATGAAATTGATTTTGATGAAGGAGATAATATAAATAAAATTTGCTTGTAATATATACTAATTATGTATGTAGTTCAACTGGTTAAGTGTGTGTTTTGCTACTTTAAAGTCCTGAGTTCGAATCCTCCCCACCCCTTTTTCCATTTCTGAATTTTGATAATGTTGTTATTATTATCCACGTGGCATGTCAGAAAAAAAATGAAAAGCCACGTCAGCCCCTCCGTTAGTTTTCTAACGTCAAACTGACGGAGGGATACTCACTACACTTTTAAGTATCATTGAGGGTACAAACATGGACAAAAATAGATAGGGGGTGTCTATTGCACAAACATGAAACATCAGGGGCAACAAATGCTTTTAAGCCATTTTTTTTTGTTGCATTTGATTCATGAATTTGTTGTTTGGAAGAACATGAAGTTTGGGTATTCTTAGTGTTAGAGAAAAAAATTATTTTCTGAAAATTTTTTGAAGATGATGAAGAACAAGATGAAGTTTGATGGAGTGCTTATGTTTTTTCATTTTTTAAATTATTTTTAAGCTGAAACCGTTAACCTTAGAGGATGGAAAACCAAAAGTGCAAACGGAGGTAAACGTGTGGGACGAAAAATGCAATTTTTAAACGTTAAGGACCAAAACTGCACAAATGATATAAGTAGGGGACCAAAGTGCAGTTAAGCCTTTATTAATATTATATTTAGTCGCCCCGATCAGAAAAAATAAATGTCCCGATACGTACACAATATTACATCTAATGCCACTAAAAGCCTAAATTTGCTCACTATGATCTGACTTCATTTCAATTTTTTGTTCCTTTTCTACTTAGATTAGAGCAACGCCAATTGCCTATGGGATAAGAGAATGAAACAAGTAGCACATACCCATTGAATAATAAAAACAATTTCACCTTTACTTTCTAGTGTTTCAATCCCTTGAGCAATCTTTTACTTCTCCAAGAAGCTCTTCTAGAGACTTGTGGCCAGTGTTATTAAACTCGGCTCGAACCGGCCGGTTCAACCGGTTGAGCCAGGAACCGGACCCTAGATCGGTTCGAGCCGAGCATCGGCCATGCTCGCCGCCCGGTGTCAACCGGTCAACTCGGTCGGTTTTTATGGTTAAACCGGAGACTCGGCCGGTCTCGGTTGAACCGGCCAATTTTTTTCCCAGCATTTTTTTTTTAACAAAGCATTTTTTTTCTTGGCATTTATTAGTTGCGAATTTTTTTTAGAAAAGTGTCTAGCTTGGATTCAAACTCATTCCCTCAAGATCCAATGTTCTGAACCTTACCACTAGGCTAGATAAGTGTTTTGATATCATGGTTACATTTAATTATATATATATAAACAAAACTAATACTATAAACAAGTAAACATTATTTTTTTTTTGAACGAAAGTAAACATTAGTACACAAAATAACTAAAACACAACCCAACCATTATAATAATTACTTTTATATATATATATATATATTTAACAATAACTATTTTTTAACGTTATTTAACAATAAGTTAAAACAATTGTTTGTGTGTTTTTATTATGAAGTTATTAATTAATGTTAGTTAGTATTATTAATTCTTTTAATTTTTTAATATAGAATGAGTCAAGTTGTTCTGTATATAATTTCTTTGCAAAGTCTTCTTGTCGTTTCTTTGAGGACAAATTAAAGAATATGAATACCAAGCTTTAGTGTTGTAAAAAATTGAAAATCTTTTTAGTTAGCTTGAATCAGAAACTGGATTATATACAAGTTGTTTCATGTGTATATATCATTTGTTAACTTATGATGTACAAGATCTTAGTTGTTGAATTCTGTTTTAAACTTGTTTATACGCTTTTTGTTGTGATTAAAGCGTAAAATCAATGTTGTTTGATGATGTTTAAAACTTATTTCAGTTATTTGTGAGTTGTGACATTTTGTTGTGGTAAAACATTTCTTATTGCTTTTGTGTGTATGGTATTTTGTAACATTTTATTATGGTATTATGAATTTTTTTAATTTTTTTTAGTGTCGACCGAGTCAAACGGTTCAACCAATGACCCAGTGGTTGAACCATTGACTCATTGACCCAGTACCTCGACCGAGTCGATCACCGGTCCGAGTCTGATAACACTGCTTGTGGCAGTGTGTTGAAAGCTTGAGAAGTTGAGTTACATTTAATTTTTGCTAGTAAATATTCTGAATTTACAATCCCTTAAGCATATTTCTTTATCTCTTGTAGTTTTTTTTTTTTTTTGAAAGTCCAGTTGTATTCAAACGGAGGAGGAAACCTCTGGAACATTACACTGGGCAGCATCTAGTTGGATCAATTGTGTGGTACCAGGGGGGCTGGTAAACCTCCACAAATTGTCCTTGAAATCAAAGGCCATATGGGCAAGAAAATCAGCTACTACATTTGCTGTTCTACAGCAGTGTATTACATCAAAGTTCCTAAAGGAGGAAGAGAGAGCCTTGCAGTCTTGGACAATCATGTCAAGGTGGTTGTTGTGAGGTCTGGTTCTGTTCCAAGCTTGCTTGAGTTGGAGGCAATCTGTTTCCATCACTAAGTCATTGATCCCCTGCTCCCGAGCTAACATGATTCCCCATCTTAGACATAAGGCTTCCGATATTTGGGGTGTGTTGACAGGTGAGGACCATTTGGTGGCTGCAGCAATCAAGATGCCATTGTTGTTTCTAATGATCATTCCGAAGCCCGTTCCCCCTGGATCACGAATGGAAGCGTCTGTATTGACTTTCATCCAGCCACTTGGAGGTGCCTTCCAAACCGAGGTTGCGGTACTTCTTTGCTTGTTTGCTTTCTTTTCTGGATCTTCGATCATTTGCATGAGGGAGGCGTTGAAAACCACTTTGTCCGGTTCTGTCCTCTTCATCTCAAACACCCACAAATTGCGCCTTTTCCAGATTGCCCAGGCTATAGAGCAGAGCCAGGGGAGGAATTCTTTAGGGGTATTCTGCAACACTTCCTTGATCCATTCCTTAAAAGAGTAATTCTCGGCTTCATCAATACGCAGTCCAAGGGGGGAAAGGAACCAGATTTTACGAGCATCAGGGCAGTATAGGAGAGCATGGGCTGTAGATTCCTCATGGTCCCCGCAGACTGGGCAAATGGTGTCCTCTGTGATCCTTCTTCTCTTTAGGCTCAGTTTAACAGGGAGAGCGTCGTGGATAGCTCTCCAGATTAGATCTTTGCATCTAGGATGGGCGTGTGTCTTCCAAAGGGATTTCCAAAGAGGGTCTTCTGTGGTTGTGGATGTGGAGGCTTCATGGTTAGAGGTTTGGAGCAGGTGGTGTCCCGAGCGAACACAATAATTTCCAGATTTTGAGAATGGCCACATCAATTCATCTTCCTTCTTTTGGATTGGTAAAGGAACCTGGAGAATTTTTTCCGCTTCAAAGGGGGGGAATGTGTTCTGAATCAGTTGGGTTTTCCACGTATTGCTCTCGGGGTTGATGAGGTCTGCCACCCAGTGAAGGCCCTGTCCATGGGACACTTCTTGAACTCGTCTTGGAGTTAGCTTGCTCCTAAGCCACTTGTCTTGCCATATTCTTACCCCTTTCCCGTTCCCAATTTTCCATGTTGCTCCTTGGTCGATGACTCTTCTCGCTCCCAGGATGCTACGCCAGGTGTAGCTTGGCCTGTACTTCAATTGGGCTTCGTCAATTGTACCATGGGAATGGTATTTTTCCTTGATCAACCTGGCCAGCAGAGAATGTGGGTTGCAAAGGAGCCTCCACCATTGTTTTGCTAGGAGCGCTTGATTAAAATCTTTGAAATTGCGAAAGCCTAGTCCCCCTTTGGATTTCCTTTTTGTGATCTTTTTCCAGCTGAGCCAGTGAAGTTTTCTCCTGTCTGCATCCCCGCCCCAGTAGAAGCGGCTGATGAGGCCTTCAATATGGTTGCAAAGGGCACCAGGGAGGGCAAAACAGCCCATTATGTACGTGGGAATGGCCTGGGCTACCGCTTTGACCAGCACTTCTCTTCCCGCTCTGGACAGGGTGCGTTCTTTCCACCCTTTTAACTTTTTCCAAACTCTATCTCTGACAAAGGCAAAGACTTGAGATTTTGATCTCCCCACAATAGTGGGCAACCCTAAGTACTTAGGGTGACTTTCCACGGCTTTCATTCCCAATAGCTGGTGTAGCTCATTGACTCGGGTACTAGGCACTCCTTGGCTCCAGGAAAGTTCAGATTTCTCAAGGTTTATTTTTTGACCAGAGATGGATTCGTAAGTGTGGAGGATGTGAAGAATGGTTGTGGCTTCTTGAGTTGTTGCCTTTGCAAACACCACACTATCATCCGCAAAGAGGAGGTGGGAGATGGTTGGGGCTCGTGGGGTGATGCGGATTCCTGATATGGACTTGTTCACCAAAGCTTGTTGAAGCATAGCGGAAAAAACTTCTGCACAGAGAATAAAAAGGTAAGGGGAGAGGGGGTCACCTTGTCTCAGTCCTCTGTGGGGTTGGAACTTTTTCTCTGGGCTTCCATTGAGCATAACTGAGAAGGTGACTGAGGATACACACCTCATGACCAAACGGATCCAGCTGTGGGGAAAGCCAAATTGCGTAAGGGTTCTTTCCAGGAAGTGCCACTCAATTCTGTCATAGGCTTTGGAAATGTCCAGCTTGAGTGCCATTGTACCTTTTTTGTTTTTGTTTGACTTCATGTGGTGGAAGCATTCAAACGCCACTAGAGCATTGTCGGTGATGAGGCGGTGAGGCACAAAGGCACTTTGGTTTTCGGAAACAATGTCGGGAAGGACAAGCTTCAACCGATTAGCTACAACTTTAGTGACTAGTTTGAAGAGGACATTGCATAGGCTTATAGGGCGGTAATGGCTTGTGTGGGTGGGTTTTTTAATCTTAGGGATGAGGACAATGAGGGTATGGTTGATGTCCTTTGGGTTTTTTTGGCCATTTAGAATTTGGAGCACGAGGTCGGTAACTTGATCCCCCACTATGTGCCAAAACGTTTTATAGAAAAGAGCCGGTGTGCCATCACTCCCAGGGGCCTTAGTGGGATGCATGTGCTTGAGTGCCTCCACTACTTCCAATCGGTTGTACTGGTCAGTGAGGATGTCTCCATGGTGGTCTTTTAACCGGCCCCCCACAAGAGTGCAGGGGTCTTCAGTCATGGTAGGGCAAGGGCTAGCCGTGAAGATGGACTCAAAGTAGTTTGTGATTACTTCAGCTATATCTTCCTCTTCAACAAACTTGTTGCCACTATCGTCCTCAATCGAGTCGATATTATTTCTGGATTTTCTTTGGGTAGCTTTCTTGTGGAAGAAGGAGGTGTTCCTATCTCCATGAGCCAGCCAGCTGGCTCTAGATCTTTGGCACCACATAATTTCTTGTTGTTGGAGGAGTTCATGGATGCCCTTCTCCATTGTGGCTGTCTCCGTAATCACTTCTGCCGTCTGGGCTTGTTCCTTCAGAGCTTTTAGTTTTTTTTCCAAGTCCTTGATCCTCCTGTTAAGGTGGCCAAACTTTTCTTCTCCCCATTTCTCTAAGAATTGGCCCGTAGCCTCCACTCTTCTATCAGCAGTACCGTGAGAGTGGTTCCAAGTATCAGCCACCAGCTCCTCACATTCAGTATCCCTTAACCAAACTTCCTCAAATCTGTACATTTTGACTTTGTTCCTTTTTTTCTTGCTTTTCAGGGAACAGTTGATGGAGATTGGGTTGTGGTCAGAGGAGAGGTTTAGGAGATGTGATACCGTGATCGATTTCCAGAGGTGAATCCAAGATGGGTTTGCCAGGCCCCTGTCAAGTCTTTCCTCAATGTGTTCTGGTACCGGGCGGTTGTTGGTCCAGGTGAAAACCTTAGCTGGGCAGCCAAGATCCTGGAAATTGCAATCAGTGATCGTAGCGTGAAAGTCAGCTGAGTGTTGTGAGTTCCATTCATTCCCTCCGCTCTTCTCCTCCTGGCAGAGGATCTCATTGAAGTCACCAAAGCAAAGCCATGGGGTTTCAGGGGTAGGTTTGAGGGATCGGAGTAAGGACCAAGTTCTCCGTCTCTGGTTGCGGTCCGGGTGTCCATAGAAGCCAGTAAGGGTAGCTGATTGATTTGTATGCTCTAACTGGACAGTGAAGCTGATATGGTTGAGGGATGAAGAGGAGATACGGAGATCCATGCTTGATTTCCAGTAGAGGGCAAGCCCCCCCGCTCTTCTCTTACCTTCACCGCTGCAGTCCACTGCATACATGCAATCAAATCCCTCTATCTTCCTTAGACGGGTAATTTCTCCTGTTTTTTGTTTGGTCTCCATCACGAAGACTATGTTGGGTGCTTCTGAGAGGGTGAGCTTTCGCAAAGCTCGAATTGCCGGAAGGTTCCCAAGCCCCCGACAATTCCAACTGAAAATTTTCATTGGGCCCGGCGGGACTGCTCAGCAGTCGCCACCGATAGAAGTCTAGGTTTCTGTGAGGCAGGTTCGTGGTCCATCTCCATAGGTGAAGCTTCTTGTGTGTTGCTGTCCTTTCTTTTCAGGTCACAGTGTAGCTGAGGTGGCGGAGGGCTTTCAGAGGGGGTTGTTCTGGCAAAGCGTTTCCACTGTCTGAGGGTGTTGGGCGTAGGTTTGTCTTGTAGTATGGGGGGGGATTCTTCTTCTCCTTGTGATTCAGGCTCTATGTTGTGTATTGGGGGGGCATTTCCTGTTTGTGTAGTGTATATGTCTCCCTGCTCTGAGTACTTTTCAGGAAGAACGGGGTCGCTTTGATCTTGGCTTTTATGTGGTATGGGGGATTCATTGCTTTGGAGGGTGAAATTTCCCAAAGATTCCGTCAGCACTTGCTCAATAGTGTTGTTTGGTGGGAGGGCATTTAACTCTATTTCTTTCTCAGTTAATGCTAGGTCTTGGCTCATGTGGGTAGTATATGTTGGATCTGGGGTTAGTGTGTTTTGGATCTCAGTGTGTGTTTCGGTTGTAGTCATAGGTCCCCTCTGTCCTCCAAGATACCTTTCTTCTGATTCCTCTTTGTCACCTTCTTCAAAAAGTCTTCTACCTTTTGGGCTCGGAGGTGTGTGTTTCCCTTTGTCAGTAAGCGGGATCTGAAGCCCTAGTGGTGGCCTACCCTCCTGTTTCATCACAGTGGTGTGTGCTGGCTTCAAGGGGGATGCTCTGACCCAAGGGCCATACGGGAGGTTGGATTCATCATCCTCTTCCCAGGAATCTTCTTTTAGGTCACAGTCCCTGAGTATGTGGTCCAAAGCTCCACAACCAAAGCAAAAATCGGCAAGGCGTTCGTATTTGAAAAGTATTTTTATTGCTGGTTTCCCTGGACGAGGGATAGCGGTCCCCCTTTTGAGAGGTTTTGAGACATCGATCCAGGTCCTGATCCGGAGGTATCTCCCTAGGCGGTGGTTCTCCTTTTCATCCCAGGCTTTGAAGGTGCCAAGGAAGTTTCCGATGCGCTCTGCCATGTTAGTTGTTCTCAAGCTCATAGGAATGTCATAGGCTCTTGCCCAGAACAGAGCATGGGTCAGATCCACCTCTTGTGGGCTTTCGTCAGGGTCCATCTCCTTGAGGATGATTAGCTGGTGATTGAAGTTCCAGGGGCTGAAGTTGAGAATGTTGGTTCTGTCGCTCTCCGCAAAGAAACGGAAGGTGAAGAGATTCTTTGCTATATCCCTTACTTCAAAGCCGTGTTTGGTCTTCCATATGGTGGTGACCATAGATTTGAACGCTCGGTTGTTTATCGACTGGTGGGTGTGTACTTTCCCAACTAGCCACCATTCTCCTGGGGTATTGGGTTCGTGGTCTTCAGGAGTGAGAGTGAAAGCTTCAACCTCATATGGGCGAAGGGATATGTTTTTCCAAGGATCCATGCGAAAGCAGGGCCGGGGGATGTCCCAAGAAGGGATGGAAAAAGGAGGCACTTAGCCTTGGGGGAGTCTCACTGTTTCGCCGCTAGGAACCCTAGCAGAGCGGAAAGCAGGAGATGGTGGGGTATTTTTCAACCTTGTAGTTAAGACAATGCGAAAAGTCTCATGCACACACAATTAGGGACGAATCTACTTGGAGAGAGGGTGGGGCAAATGCCCCCACGTTACTTTTGGAAAAACCTACATACTATGCCATATTTTATTAAGATTATATTTAGTTGACCCCACCAGAAAAATAAATGCCCTCATAGCTACACAATATTACCTCTGGTGCCCACTAAAAGCCAAAATTTGTCCAACTATAATTTAACTTCATTTCAACTTTTTATTTCTTTTCTTATTAGATAAGAGCAACACCAATTGCCTATTGGATAATATAATGAAACAATTAGCACATTCCCATTGAATAATAAAAACAATCTCACATTTACTTTCTAGTGTTCCAATCCCTTGAGCAATCCATTTCTTCTCCAAAAAGCTCTTCTACGAGACTTTTGGTTGTGTGTGCAATGTGTTGAAAGTTTGAGAAGTTGAGTTACATTTAATTTTTGCTATTAAGTATTCTAAATTTTCAATCCCTTAAGCCTCTTTCTTAATCTCTTGAAGTTAAGATAATGCAGAAAGTCTCAAACACACACAGTAAGTGACGGATCCACTGGGAGAGAGGGTGGGGCAAATGCCTCCACGTGACTTTTAGAAACACCTGCATACAATGCCATATTTTAGTAATATTATATTTAGTTGCCCCACCAGAAAAAATAAATGCCCCCATACCTAGACAATATTACCTCGGATGCCACAAGCCTATATTCGACCAACTATGATCTCACTTCATTTCATCTTTTTGTTTCTTTTCTACTTAGATTATAGCAACACTAATTGCTTATTGGATAATAGAATGAATAAAGTAGCTCATACCAATTTAATAATAAAATCAATCACACCTGTACTTTCTAGTGTTTCAATCCCATAAGTAATCCATTTCTTCTCCAAGAAACTCTTCCACGAGACTTGTGGTTGTGTGTGCAGTGTGTTGAAAGCTTGAGAAGTTGAGTTGCATTTAATTTTTGCCGGTAGGTATTCTAAATTTACAATTCCTGAAGCCTATTTCTTTATCTCTTGTAGTTAAGACAATGCAGAAAGTCTCAAGCACACACAATTAGGGACGAATTTACTTGGAGAGAGGGTGGGGCAAATGCCCCCACGTTACTTTTGGAAAAACCTACATACTATGCCATATTTTATTAAAGATTATATTTAGTTGACTCCACCAAAAAAATAAATGCTCCATAACTACACAATATTACTCCCTCTGATGCCCACTAAAGGCCAAAATTTGTTCAACTATAATCTAACTTCATTTCAATTTTTTGTTTATTTTCTAATTAGATTAGAGCAACACCAACTGTATGTTGCATAATATAATGAAATAAGTAGCACATGTCCATTGAATAATAAAATAAATCTCACCTTTAGTTTCTAGTGTTCCAATTCCTTGAGAAATCATTTTCTTCTCCAAGAAGCTCTTCCACGGGGCTTGTGGTTGTGTGTTCAGTGTGTTATAAGCTTTAGAATTTGAGTTACATTTAATTTTTGTTGGTAAGTATTTAAAATTTCCAATCCCTTAACCTATTTCTTTAACTCTTGTAGTTAAGACCATGCAGAAAGTCCCAAACACACACACTCAGTGACAGATTTAATTGAAGAGAGGTGGGAAAAATGCCCGCATGTGACTTTTGAAAACACCTACATACTGTGTCATACTCCCTCCGTTCCTATTTAACTGTCCAGGAAGAGAAGAAACACACGTATTAAGGAGTGCAATTAATTTTGTTACTTTTAATAAAAGTATTATTTGATTTTCTATTTCACCCTTTAATATGTATATTATCTTTCCTCATTTATTGTTCCTGCAAGGGCATTTCTTGGAAAAACATCATTTAATGCTCTCTTGAAACTTTAAATGGACAGATATATAGGAGCAAAAAAAATTCTTCAAAATAGACAGTTAATAAGGAACGGAGGGAGTATTTTATTAATATTATATTTAGTTATCCCATCATAAAAAATAAATGTCTCCGTAACTACGCAATATTACCTCTGATGCCATGCCACTAAATGCCTAAATTTGTCCATCTATGATCTGACTTCATTTCAACATTTTGTTTCTTTTCTACTTAGATTAGAGCAACACCAATTGCTTATTGGATAATAGAATGATTAAAGTAGCACATACCCGTTGAATAATAAAAACAATCTCATTTTTACTTTCTAGTGTTCAAATCCCTTGAGCAATCCTTTTCTCCTCCAAGAAGCTCTTCCACATGACTTGTGGCTGTGTGTGAAGTAGTTGAAAGCTTGAGAAGTTGAGTTGCATTTAATTTTTGCTAGTAAGTATTCTAACTTTCCAATCCCTTAAGCTTATTTCTTTATCTCTTGTTAGTTAAGACAATGCAGAAAGTCCCAAACACACACTCAATGACAGATCTACTTGGAGAGAGGGTGAGCCAAATGCCCCAACGTGACTTTTGGAAACACCTACATACTATTACCTTTGATTGCCGCTAAAAGCCTAAATTTGTTCAACTATGATATGACATCATTTTAAAATATTACTTCAAGATAGTTATTAAAATATTAATAATAATTTTAAAATTTTTATATGATAGTTTTAAAATTTATAAAATGATAATTTTGGTAAAATATTTAAGAAAAAATAGTACTCAATGGAATATATTTTTCATATACAGTACATATATATAATATGCATGTAAAAAATTTATATTGTTGAAAAATTGTTGGGGTTATATTTGTAATTAAACTTATAAACATTTTTAACCCATTCTGTTACATTATATTTCATCCTATTCTGTTCTCGATTACAAACCTTAATCCTTAATGCAGAGTGAAGTTGCCCTTGCTTTAAAATGATAGTAATTGTGGCAGTCAACTTTTTTTTTTCACATTGGGATATACAACCAAATGATTATAATATAAAGTTTACATGATAAATATGGATCAAAATTAAATAGACTATGAATGGATTTCTTTTTGTTTTTTTGTTTAAATAGTTTCTTGATTACCAATATAAAATTAGAATAAAATCAAATAAGTTCGAATCCAACAAAATTTAAGTCAATTTTCATAAACACTCAACATAGATCAACAAGATTTCAAAATCAACTCAGCCCCGAACTGTGTAAGCAGTTGCTTTTAAGAAAATTAAAAAACAATTCAAAGTTAATATCCAGTTGTGCCTTTAAACAATATGACAAACAACAATTTTGAATGGCTGCATACAGAAAAAAAAAACTAATAATTTCAATATCACAACTATTTCCGTCACAATGTAGATTATACTTTTACAGCAACGGGTGATTTGCAGAGTTCTATTTGCTTTCTCGTATTGATTAATATGATTGACATTATACAAGAGAGGATGGAACAAGTGTTAATGCCAACTTCAATAAACCTATACATTTCTACAATACATCTTTTCTATTTGCATTATTGATGAATTTTTTAGTTGTGTGACCTTATGGCCTCAGAAGTTTAGGCCCTGCATTGGAGGCTATCCAGGATGATATCACATCCACAAGCAGATCCATCTCCTTTGATACTTGGGAACGAAGGACTTTCGAATCCATGCCTAGTGTGCTCCCTACTTCTTTGGCAACTGTCTCCCATGGTGTTCCTACAGTAAGATTTGACAAAAGCTCGCTTCCACGATTAACTGCATCAGCCATGGCTGGTGGAACATCTGGTAGGGCCTGCAAGGTTTGTAATTGTTAGAAATATATTACAAAATCATTCCTCTGTCTTGAAGCTTTGAGATAATAGGTTCATGACATGGTATCCGAGCCTCTATAACTAAGTGGTCTAGAGTTTGATCCTATTACCTCCAATTATGCTAATAAAGAGTTTAATTTCAGCTCTAGGTATGAGGTTCTATGCATTGTCCACGCTTCAAGCTCAATGGACTATTTTTGAGGCAGTGTGTTAGAAATAAGTATGAAACCAGTCATGTGTGCCCAATAACTTGAGCTTTTGGGTAGCTGGTTCATGATGATATTAATTACATATATTAGCCCCATTAGAAGAGGCGAAGTTACATTTGCTAGAAGTACCTACCTGCTGCAATGGAAGACCGTGATCTCCAGGCAACTTGCGTATTGACATGTCTAGAATTGAGCTAATGGCTGATTCTGAACTAAGCACCTGTGCTAGAATTGAAGTCTCATCTATCAAATCGTCGTTGAATTTAACCAGAAGATTTCTGGATATACCATAGTATGATTTTATCTGAAGAATGAAGAAACAATTATTGAGAAAATTAAATGCAAACCTGGAAGATTGCAATTGAAAGTGAGAATAGAACTATTATCATTGAAGATTCCAAAATGATATTACAAAGGAACTTATAAGTTATAACATGGTACAAAGCTACATAAAAAGAAACAAACTCACTACTAATAATCAGGAAAAAAATATCTAGTCAGTGATAGAACTGGATCAGATTAGACAGATTGGAATGAACTTCATCACTGAAACTGCTATACTGTAACTCTACTGTTGCACCAATGGGCACACAGATAGGAAGAAAATGATAACACACAGTATCACACCCCTCACTGGTATTCGAGCGACCAGTTCTCTCCTATTTAAAATCCAGATACACTCAGATAACCTTCCAAATTCCTTCTCCCTCCTATTTAACTTTCACTCACCACCAGGGTTGTTAATGGCGGATAGCGTAGTGTAGCGGCAAGCCCAAAAAACGCTATTTTGAGCGCAATTGCGGCAAATAGCGGTGAATAGTGGAGTAGCGGTGAGCCCCCAGGGCGATACGCTATAGCGCGCTATTAACAAGCCTGCTCACCGCAACTACCTAACTAACAACGGCTGCTTCTTAGTTAGTTACAGTTTTTTTTTTGGATAAGCACTTAGTTAGTTACAGTTTTACACAGTTAAGCCGGCACAATTAAGGCTACGATGACCTAAAAGGAAATATCAAGAACGTAGACCTAAAATGACATTAGTTAAAGTTGTCTTTTAAGATGTGAATATATAAATCTCTAAATCCAACAACCTAAGAATTTGATGCAGTTACAGACACCATTGCAACGTTTATGATAATCAGAGAAAGAATTTATACAAGAGGAGAATTCTAGTTTTAAAGCCTAAAATAAATATGCTCACTGACATCGAATTGAAATGCAAAGGTGAGACATTATGCAGTATGAATGATAAAACAAACCCTTCAGTAGTCACAAGAATCAAATTGCTGGTAATATTAGTAATCAGAGATGTTACGTACAAGTCGACGTGTCTCCTCTGGCTTTGGAATAAAATCCTCTCTTCCCTTGACCAAGTCCATATACAATGGAGGAAGCTGCTCAACTAAAGGAAGAACTTGCTTCATAATGGGAGGGCTAACATTTTCTAATTGTCTCAAAGTCATCTCTGCCTGCAAGTGTTTCATGAATCTAAGATTAGCCATCTAAAGGAGTGAGATTAATATTATGCAAGTACTTGGTGGTGCTTGAAGATAATATCAGAATCTACCACAACATTTCTCCAGACTAGATAAGACAGCAACGGCTGTCAGAACAAAAAATTGCTGAAAGAACAAGGTAAACAAAGCAATTACATGATATATGGTCAAATGAAAGAGAGTAGAGACAAGCCAGCTTGTTCCAATATTGTACATGTCTCCCTAAACATAACAATCTCTCTATCCATGAAGTATTGTAAACTTCTACATGCAATTACTTTATCTCAAGAAGAAATTATAGTAAGCTCTCTTTTGTCATGATTAAGTGAAGAGTACTTCTGAGTTCTGATGTTTCTAATGTAGCACTTGACTCACAGTTTTAATATCATATAGCAACAACTTCCCTTATGAAATCCTATGCTTCTTCGTCTCTGCAATTATTGGTGAAAAATTGCAATTGAATTTCACACTACTCTTTGAAAAGCATTTTGCAAGATATACCAAAGCAAATAGAATTTGTCTGCATCTGGATATGTCTGCCCCTAGTTAATTTATTTTCTGTCAACCTGAAGGGAAGGTTGTTGTAATATGACATTAAACAGAAAAGGAGCCAAATTCTATTTGAAATACCTCGAGGGAGGTTGTTGATATTTCTCCTAGAAAATATTAATAGATCTCTTCCTCCATTTTCAGGCTAGACAATTATGTAGTAATACTGACCCCTGCTCGTAGAGTTGGTGAAGAAAAAATATCTGATAGAAGTGGACCAATGCTTTGAGCCATTGGAACAAGAACTGGAGAGAACAAAGGGACAGCTGAACTTGCTTCCTGCAACAATGTAAGAAAATTAACCAATCATGATTGAATCAAAAAGAAGATTCTTAAATAGGAACTACTGAGAAAATACGCCTTCTGCCAAGGCAGATAGTGTGTGTGAGAGAGAGAGAGAGAAAGTTGGTTGCTGGATGAAATACCTTGTTATTGAATGCCATGAGAACATTTCCAGACCTTTGCACTGCATATCTTGATCCTGGTAAAATAACCAATTTATTGAGTATCCACAAATCAAATCAATTGACCTTATACAATAAAGTTCAGCGTGAGATCTTTAATATACCAATCAGAAGGTGGACAAGCGAACCCAAGGAATGGCCAACACCAAAAATAGGAAGGTCTTGGATCTGAATCAATGAGTATTTTAAACATTTTCCTCATAAACAAAAAATTAGAAACAGAAAGAAACTAGCCCTCTGATAATAAGTTGAAACCCACTGTTTCTTGCAGTAAGCGGTAGCACCTATCAAATTTGAACTGTACTTCATCTGCAATGAGGAAGTGATCAAACCCACTAGCGTATGGCGTCGCAATGATCAATACACCCCTAGTAACAGAAAAGGTTCTATAATTAGTTTTTTGCATGCATAGATCCTGGATCCCAGTCTAAAATGAATATGATCCAGATTTGAGGATATTTAATAAAACAAATAAGAGTTCAACCGGGAATTGGAACATCCAGAGATAGTACACCAAGATAACCAGATATGCATTTAAAAGAGAAAAGGAAAGAGCCTTCATGAGGCACACAACAAAGGTAATTATCATACCTCACAATCAATTTGTGTGATAAGAACATAATTCGGTGGATTTCAGGAACAGAACAAAAAGGACTTACTTTTCGGAGAGACGCTCAAGAAACCATCGGTAGGTGAGCTGAGGAGCAGCTCCAACAAATATACCTCCGACAAAGTGTACAACGAAATTGGGTTTGGAGCTTTTGGGTTTGAGAACCCATGATCCCTGAAATTATACAATGAGTATGTACTAAGTTTTTAGAGCATAACATTTTAACTTTTAAGGACAATAAAAGATAATTTTCTCTTCCAAGAGACTTCTGGAGTGGTGAGCGAAAACCATATTGCTGGTTGTGGTGTTAAATAAAATATTGAAGATATATAAAGTCATTCATGTAATGAGGCTCCAAAGGTGTCAATAAAAAGTCAATCCTACAATAAAACATCCTAGGCTATTCCAGAAACTGCTTGCCAACAAAATATGTCTCTGAACTATGGTGTTTTGTATTTATGACTGTCATCTTTATCAGGCTGCTTCAAGGAAGGATAGTCTGTTCCAGAATAACTAAATATATAACTGATTAGCTTTCCTTTTGTGTTTTCACGAATAATGATAAAATTACAACAATTTGTTTCCTGTTTTCAAGGATTTATTAAGAAAATGGTTTTTTTTTTGTACATCGGAAAAATAAATTGCACGTGCCAGGAATCAATCCTGAGACCTCCCCGTACCCAACCCATATGTCCCCCAGCTCCTACCACTTGAGCTATCTTACAGGAACATTAAGAAAATGGTTTGAAAACACTAAAAGCACTATTTTAACTATTTCCCAAACAAATACATGAAAGAAAAGTGAAACAATGCAGGTATCTTTTTGTAACTTTTAGTAAAAATATGAAATGAAAAAAAAAATGTTTTTCAATAACTAGACAAGCCTAAAGCAGTAAAGCTAGGTACCAAATACACAAGGACAAACTGCTCAACATGAGTAAAACTTTCATTATATGATACTGAATAATGTATCACACTATAAAACTATATACCTCAACTTCAGTCCAGTCTGCGGAACTCCACCATGCACCCTGTGATTGTCTAACAGAATCCGTGAGTAATCTGCGAATTAAAATAAAATAAAAAAACACGCCCCATCAGCTAAAAACTGCAGTTTTTAATTTGAACAGCTTAGTTTTGTTATCACTGGTCTGATCTTTTGAGATTATTCCCCCGTCCACATTTATACAGGTTGCCATTTAAATTTCCGGGCCTTAAAGAGAATTTCTTACACACACTGAATCCTAGATAGTCCTTAGATTAAACATAAAAAAATAAATTTATGTTACAAAAATAAAATTTGCTAATTGTTAGAGACATGTGCCTCTATACCCTCTCTGTTGCTAACTGTTCACATGTGCATGTGATTTGTTATGGCTCAATTAGCTTTCAGTTACATACTAGCTGTACTTCTGGTAGTTATGGTTCAGTGTGCTAAGATTAGTTATTCTGAAGGTAGCTTCTGCTAGAACTAGAAATTGATCATAGATACATGATACTCAATTTACTCTCTTCATCCCCGAGCGTTAGCTCAACTAGGGGACATAAGGGTTGGGAGAATGAAGGGTGACGGGTCCAAGTTCGAACCTGAGGAGAGACTAATTTACTAACATTACTAACAAGTAACATTTGTCTATAAAAAAATTCTCTGACTCACTTTTCTTGTCATCTTGCAATTCTAACATGATTAAATCTCAACCCAAGAGCACACTAAACAATTTTCCCTTCAAATAATAAATTTATAATTTCCAGCTACTCAAAACATTAGGGAATTTTGAACTCAAAGAAAAATCAAGTAACTCAACAGTGATTGTACAAAATTGTGCTTCTCGATTTGCGAGTAAAAGAGTGAAGGGGGAGTTACAATACATGCCTCTCGATTTGCGAGTAAACTTGAATGGACTCAGATTGGGGTGGTTTTGTGTTGTTGTAGTTGTTAGAGTTGCTGCAACGGATTCTGATTGCGGAACCAAAACGACGCTGCGTAGCTCTAGAGGGGTTTGCGTTTACTAGTTTATGGGAGTGTGTTGTAGTAGTAGTAGTAGTAGTAGTAGTAGTAGTGGTTTGGAGTTGGAGTTTGAGATTGTAGATTGGTGTCCAAAGCGTGGTAGCCATACCAGCGAAGTGAGTCAATGCGTTTCTTGCAAAAACAACTAACTGGAAGTGGAACCAGATTGGTGAATAACAACATCAAATGAGGTGTCACTACGCTCTCTTCTATTTCTTCACACCCCACGCAATGCCAAATTATTTTATTATATATATTTTTGCTCAGCATATATGCCACGGATTAATATCTCCTCTCAATCAATATCTCATCATTAGTGCACTATGGTGGTTGATTAATAAATTTTTTAGGGTAGTGTTTGTTAGACATATAAAAAGTGAACATAACACATAATGTATGAGTTGAGTTATGTGTTTGTCATGTTTTTAAGATGATACTATTAAATATGATATAACACTCTTGAAATGAGACATTTAAGTTATGTGGAAAATGGTAGAGTGAAAGAGAAAAAACAACATAACACTCTTTTAAAATTTTTACAAATTAAGTAAAAAATGCTTCTAATTTACATTTGAATTTTGTTGTATCCAAACAGTGTAAAATCCATTTATAAGACAAACATAAATAAATTTTTTCTTATAAAAAGAATCACTTAAAAATGCATTAGAAATAATTGATTATTTCAAAAACTACTATACTATTAGAGAGCTCTATCTACCAAAAAAAAAACATAGAGCTCTTCTTTTAGCTCATTTTTTAATTATAAAATATTTTTCTATAATTATAAGATGTTTTCTTCAACTTTTTAAAAATTTATTATTTTACAAAAAACTGAAAACATATTATTTGGGAAAGCTTTAGCATACCAAATACTAAGACTATGCTTGACATGTCATTTTAGCTAGCATAATGCTTATTTGACTAGCTTAAAAGCTCTTTAAAAATGTTTGGTGAATAAGCTTATTTCAGTAGCTTAAAGCTTAAAGCTATAAGCTAACTCAGGTAGCTTATAGCTTATTAAATATATTCTCATTTTTATCCCTATTATTTTATTAAAATTTCACTTTTAGCCTTCTATGTTTTTTACTAAACCTATTTACTTATCAAACCTATTTACATATCAGTTATCACACTTATCTCATATGCATATTGTTCCCGCACAACACTAACTTTATATTACAAATGATTTGTTTTATTCTATTTAATTTAATAAAAATATAGAAAATTAAATAAGTAAAAGTTAATGTTATATTTTTAAGATAATAAATAATTTGTGTGAAATTAAAAAATATTTTTCTATAATTATAAGATGTTTGCTTCAACTTTTTAAAAAATCATTATTTTACAAAAAACTGAAAAACATATTATTTGGGAAAGCTTTAGCAGACCACAGTTAACTTAATCTACTCTACACGCTTATCAGAAAAGAGAGCAATATTCTCACACGGTTCAAGAATATGGACTCCTCTTCCCTTGTACCAGGTACGTAAATATTATGATTTGATTGTATATGTATATATATTATTGAACATGCTATGATTTTGTATCTACATCCTATCCTTTCTAGGCTACTCTTATAAATTTCTTCAATCGATAGTTATGTTTAACTATTTTTGTAATGGTGTTTAGAGAAGAATGTTGTAGTCTCATGTACCAAAGTCATTTATCATCCTTTAAAGATACTAGACATGTTACATTTTATTTAGCAAGATTTTTCAAGTTAATCTTATATAAATTTCCTTGTTTGTGAGCTTCAAATATGACTTTACCAAGATTGTTAGAGACTATACACTTATTTTGTTAAAAGAGAAGGTGAACCCATTATCACAAAATTGACTTATGTTGAGTAGATTATGTTCTAGACCTTTAACTAGAAGAACACTTAACACTGAAAGTGGAGCTTTATCAACTTTACATTCACGTATGATGATACCTTTTTAGTACCCACCAAAGGTGATTGATCCACCATCTTTTCTAACTTGGAGCTTTAGGAATTCTCTTGTCATGTGTCGTGAGCGTCCATTGTCCAGGAATCACTGTTGGTGTTCGTTTTGTCCTAAAATCATGGTTTTAGGTAGTTTATCCGCAGTATGCTCTATCCTTTTTTTATTAAGGCAGTTTATCCGCAGTATGCTCTATCTTTTTTTTTTCTTCGAAAGGAGAATAATTATATTGAAAGATAGAAAGCATGAGAACAACTTGATGTATCTTAACTTTTGCAAAAAAACAGTTTTTTTAGCAAATGATGAGGTAGATGAATACAAAAGTAATGTCAGATGTTGTTTTCTTAAACAATGATTCATTCTTTTCTTCAAAACCAATGCAAGTTTTATCATAAGATTTTCTATTGCTACCCAACATCATCTGAAATTTTCATGAGGTAAAGAGGCAACCACATGGTAAACGATTTCCTTGTGGTAAAAGTTGTGGTAAAATTTTCATGCCCTGAGGTAAAAGATGCAAGGTCTTCAACTAGAATGTTTACTTTCTTCTTAAGAGAAACCAATTCTTCAGAAGAATCATTTTTCGTAAGTTATTCATTTTCTTAGACAAGTATGGTACTCCCTTTGTGCATGTTTCAAGCTCTTCTTGGAGTTGAGAGAACTTTCTTTTTACATCCCTATATTTGGATGCTAAAGCATCAGAGTTAATAAGTAGTTCTTCATATGCATCATCAAGGGTTTCAGTTTGTAACTGATTTTCTGCATCATCCTCTGAATTGTCAATTGAGGTTGTGAAGACACATTTTGTAGTTGTTGGCCTCCAGGAATAGTCTCATGCAATTTCCAATAGGAGTAGTCTGAGCCATCAATGAAGGGAGGCTTGTGAGTGGAAGAGCTTGTGGATGCAACTTGTTGTGTACGGCCATGGTTGTATCTCCTATATACCTGTTAAAGTGTTACCCTAGAGGCAAACTCTAATACCAATTGAAAATAAACACAAGAACTAAAGAAAGAGTGTTTGAATAATGTATTTCAAAAAAAATTCCATATACTTCCAATGGACTGAATCTTTCAGCAAACTTAGACATTGTGCCATGCTTCATGAGAGTTTTAGCTTTGAAGAGCGGTGGCTAAAAACTAATCTAACAATGCAAATGCATAAATACCACACAAAGGACCCAAGAATACTAAAACTCAACAAAGAACTCCAAATGAATCAAATTAAAGAAAAGAAAAGACCCAAAAGTACTAGAATATCCCCGAGTCATCAAACCAAAATTTAGTGTCCCCTCTAGATTTACAGTCATTAGGAATTATTTCCAACTGTACCTAGATGAAAAGGTGAGGTTGAGAGCCTTTTTTAGATCCAACTGCAACGTGTCACTCTCAACATATTGATGGACCTCTGTTCAAAACTTTAGTTATCTAACTATCACTGCACACTTTATAGATAATGAGTGGAGGTACCAAAAGAGCATTATTAGTTTTTCCTGAGTTCTAAACCATAAAGGTGTACCATTGATAGACAAGTAGAGGAGGTATTGAAGGAATGGGGACTAAGGAAGTTGTCTACAATAATAGTTGGTAATGCATCATCTAATGATGTAGCCATAATTTTCCAAAAAAAGGAGAGTGAAGAATATGAATGAACTGGTTTAAAAGCCTTGAACAATTCTATTTCAGGCATTAGAAATACTATTAGGTTTGTGAGGTATTTCCATCAAAGACTTGCAAAGTTCAAAGAGTGTATTGAGTTTGTAAGTATTTCTTAAAAAAAAATTAGTATGTCTTGATGTTCCTACTAATTGGAACTCCATTTTCATGATGTTAGAAGCAACTGAGAAATTTCAATTAACTTTTGAAAAGCTTGTATTTGAAGACTCAAATATGTGGACTATTTTGGGATTGTTGGTCCCCCTACTATTGAGGATTAGGAGATTGCAAGAGTGTTTGTTAAATTTCTAAGAATTTTCTATGAGGAAAAAAAATATTTTCTTCATCATTTCATATGACTCTACATTCAGTTTTTCACCAATTGTTTTTAATCCATTGTGAGCATAGAGAGTCTTATATATTTAAGCTCCAACTCTATTTTGAGAAGTATGAGTGTGGAGATGAAGCTGAAATATGACAAGTATTGAGGCAAAGTTGTAGGCATGAATAAACTATTGTACTTTGTGGTTATCTTTGACCCTCATTACAAGTTTAGCTATGTTGAATGGTCTTTTCAACAAATGTATGGAGAAGACCCAATATTCTTAAAAGAAATCTCAACTAATGTGGCTAAGAGTCTGTCTAGAATATATAACCAGTGTGTTGCTACCCTTAAGGAACATGATGAGACCGGACATACATCTCATAGCCCATTAGAGGATGTTAAGCATGGGGTAACATTGTTCCTACTAAAGTTCCAACATATTTAGCATGGGCAGATGCTTTTAAGAAGAATTTGATGAAAAAAAGTTCTATTAATAGACAAAATGAGCTTGAACAACATACTTAGATGAAGCTTGTGTTATTAGAAATGACAAATTTGAGTTGCTGGTTTGGTGAGGGCAAAATTCCAATAGGTTCCCCATATTATCTTCCATGGTCAGAGATGTTCTAGCAACACTTGTTTCAATTGTGGCACCTGAGAGTGCATTTAGAATTAGTGATAGAATTTTGGACAGCTTTAGAAGCTGTCTAAGTCCAAGAGTGGCAGAGGGTTTAATTTGTCCCCAAAACTGGTTGACTCCCTCTATGTATCAATTCAAAGATATCAACCTCAATGAAGATTTAGAGAATACTGAAAAGATTGTGCAAGGTATTGACTTCTTCCTTTTCATTGTGTTTTAAAATTTTAATACAGTAAATGTTTACCATTTGTTGTTATCTTTTCATGTCATCAAGAGATACAAGGAGTCACAAGTTTTGGGAGGTATGGAGGATCAACACGAGCTGGAAAATCTTCTCAGTCACAACTACATGTTGGATAAAATTACACATGTGACTCAATAGTTAGTAGTAGTAGTCATTTTTGGAATCATTACACCAACTTCCTTAATGACCACATGTTAATATTTTGGAGCTATTTGCCACATGCTGATAATTATGGACTTTTTGGAGGGTTGGAATTCAATATTGGTATTGACTTCTCAGTGATTGCAACAAGTGTGGAAAAATCTATACAACCAAGAAACTCATTTCTATTATGCTTTGATATTAGAAAAGGTAAATAGTTAACATATTGATGGTTTTCCTTTTATCATTTTTAGTTGATTACTTATGACTGCTGTTTGATGTAGTGTAAATTAATTCTCATCAGGTTTAGCTATGCAAAGACATTGTTGTTGGCTTGTTGTTGTTGGTTTGTGAAAGTATTGGGCCGCTTTCCTGAAAAGCCATAAGTTAGTTTCTTGATGTTGGTGAAGTTTCAAGGTCATAAAAACAGAAACAAGAAATTATTTGTTAAAGTTTATTTAAGTCTTGATTGCTTCTTTTTAAGTTATGGAACATTCTTTGAATATGTTTTTTCTATTCCTTTTCTTTTTCCTTCTTCTTTTTGTATTTGGGTTAGCAACCTTGTGCTTATTTAATATATTATTTGCTTATAAAAAAAACCTAAAGAGCAATTACAAGGATGCATGATATTACTTAATTACTATATAAGATATGTGAGGGATGATATTAAACCCAATAATTGCAGTTGAACAATTCATTATTTGCTTTAGGGAGAAGTTATTGAAAGTGCTTGACAGGTGCCTACTTTTACAAGTGGAGCCCTAATTAAACGCAAAGTTACAACTTACAACGCATATATGTATTATACAAAGAAAACAAACTGACACAGGTTAAGTATGTTTAGACAAAGAAGAATTTAGCAACTTGATTAATTAAAAAATCTAGTGTAAATGCTTATCAAATCCCTTATGATGCATCCAAGAAATTTTATTGTTCACTTCTATTTATTAAATCCCTTATGATATCTCTTATTATCTTTGTTTTGGGTTTGTGATTTATGCTTTCCTTTGTTTTTTTTTTTTGGATAGTATCAATATTAGCTTGAGTGTGACTGACGATGGTGGAATCTCCATGGTTCCTAGTTTGTTTAACCATGTATAGTTTTTTATTTTATTTTGTAAAGCCATTTACATTATCTGTGTATATATATTCTCTTAACATATCTTCTACACCAAAACCGTTATTCTATTAATTGTAAACTTAAATTAAAAGTTTAATTTAGATGACAGTAGTGTCAAATTCGGGGCGTGTCACCATTTCAGAAAAATGCCCCCACTCAAAACACCTCCCTTGCAAAATTTTGCAATTCTCTATTTTTTGAAAATGAAATTTCAAATTTATTGGATATGTTTCTCCTGTTGTCTTTCTTATTTTTTGATCTTGTCTTTTTCTCTATTTTCACTTACCTTTTGTCTTCAGCTGATCGCTTACAAACCTGGTGACTTCACCCATGTGGTTTACAATGTACGTCATAATGTTGATCTTTCATTTTTACATGTTACAAAAAATGACGTACAAGAAAACAAGGAAACAAGGAAGAACATGGTAACTATTTTAAAATTGGCTATAAAATAATTGCTAATACTGTTGTGTTAATCTAAAATAAAACTTAACAATGTTTTTTATTATGTTCTTGGTTTTATTCATGTGCTGATAATGATATTATTCGTGTTGATACTTTGATTACTATGTTCAATTACTTATGTTTTTCTTAAACCAGTTAGACTTTACTTGAATAGAAAATGTTGGGGCATGCTTACTGGTTAGTATAACTTTCATGGATAGGTAACTTATATTTGTAGTTAACTTACTCCTCTATGACAAATCTTTTAATTTACATTATAAATCCACAACGATATGTATTGGACAGAGAGTCAAAGAAAATAACATTGATTTTAACTATCTGGTTGGTCCTGTGCAATCAATACAATGTATAAAACATTATAATTTTCTCTTAAATCAATTTATTTACTAAAACTAAGAAATTTCTTCAAGAATATGAACTATGGAGTGAATGGTGTTTTACGATTTAAGAGTTAGGCAGCACTTATACTCAAAGATTTCCCCCTAAATTAGATGTTCATCAAGCATGTACTTCATGAGATTCTAAGTTTATGTTTTCATATTTCATGTTTACAATTGAATTCTCTAGGTATTATCATGGTTCTGATACTATATTATTAATGTGTAGGTTTTTGGGTGATGCATTACGTAACATTATAACGTAAAATTGATTATCAAGTTGAGTTGATTTATTATTGTGCACTAACAATGAATGCTTTATTTTGTGAAACATTGCAAATAACTACGTACCAAACTTTAACAATATATGGCAATGCTTTTATGGGTTTTGGAATAAGGTCTTTAAATTGTCAAATTTTATGCATCATTTTTTTCACAGGTTCATTTGAGGCATAAGTGTAGAACCAACTTCCTGGTTGAAGTTAACCGTGATCTTACTGCAGCGCAGGCGCAGAAGGCTCGGATTAAGTCCACCCCATTTAGATGGACCATCCAAATGAGAGAAAGATTAGTACTATCTTTCCCTCTGCTACTTGAATTATTGTATCGGTGGGATGAGCACCTCAAAGGTTTTTAGAGTATAAAGCCATGTTTTTAAATTTACTCTTCTACATGTATGTTTTCTCTAGGGTTGTGTATAGTTGGTGAAAGAGTATTGATGCATGGCCCAGAAAAAGTCATACAAGATTCTTATTTGAAGGAAAAGATATAAGCAACCCCACTATTGTTGAACAACTAAAATTGTTTGAGCGTGATGAAGACGTTGATGACTTTTGTAGGCTGTATTTACTTCTTGCCTTTTTTGTATTCAATTTCTCAAAGACAACATCTCCTGTGAATGGTGCTTTGTTAAGTATGTTGGATAACCGACATTCTCTTAACCAGTACAATTGGGGTGCTGCTATATATGATTCAAGATCTGCTAGCTTAACTTGATCAACAAGGTATGTTAGTAAGGGTATGAATTCTGACTAAGTTACTATTACAGGTTGCGCAGTTGTGTTACAGCCTTACAGGTATATCATCAGGGTCGTATAAGGCTTTACACAAATTAGGCAGTTGCCTAAGGCCCAAAAATTTCTTAAGGCCCCAAAAAAGTTTTACCTATGTAGTATATTTTATTGATACCTAAAAGAGGTAATAGAATAGTGAAAAATTATGTCATCTCAATTGTAATATGACAATGAAATGTGAGAACTCGGAGTGAAATGTGGGAAGTGTAACTTTTAACAATTATTAATAGTAGTGTTTTAAATTATCAAATTTACATTTTCCAAAAAACTAATAAACAAAATACCTGTTATTTTTACATTTTCAAAATTAAAAAATTAATTGTGTTTAGTCATAAACGTTAGTTTTTTTTTTTACTTATGTATTTGTAGTTTCACTCATTGTTTTTTCTCTAAAAAAATTCATTGTTTATACCTTGAAGTGAATTATCAAATAAGATACTTGATATTAAAGTGTTGCAAAATCTCTTAATGTTTCATTCCTTACGTTTCAAGTTCTATTAAGAATTTAAATTCTTTTTCAAATGTATATATTGTCTATTGAATTTTATGGACAATCTTGTAACGGTTTATACTACTAAAAGAAGTTTTTCAAAATTAAAATTAGTTAAATCAACAATATTGTTACAAGATAGATTGAATAATTAACTATCTTATTTATTGAAGCGAAATGTTAGAAATAATTCTTTATGAAACTCTAATAAATGATTTTGCGACTTCGAAAACCTAGAAGGTTAGTATAAAAATTGATAATTTGTATGGTACATTAAATTTCTTCAAGTTCTTGTCAAAATAAAATAACTTTGAAATCTTCGCCTTAGGCCTCATATTGTATGTACAAGACCCAGTATATCATTCTTTTGTTTATGTTGTTTTTTGTAATACACCGTCAACATAAGTTGTTATTTTGTTCAACGAATCAATTTTATCTACAAGTCATGGTCAATGTTGTAGATCTAGGCGTTGGAGCACGTGTGTCTCTGGAAAAAAAAATGTCAGCAACCAACAAGTGTTTCATTTCCACACCTTTTACAGTGGCAAAAACTTAATATGAGGAGCACAACTATTGCAACAACATTTGAAAAGAATCCTGTAATAACCCCTAAAAAGTCCTCTAATTAGTTACATGTTTTAGAAACTTTGAATATTGTTGATGGATATTTAATAAATTTACAATTCAAATTGTGATGCTCTAATTTGTTGAACACTTGGCTTCCTCTAAAGAGGAGATTGATCAGTATGAGTTCCTCAGGCAAGCGATGACTAAAGCAAACAATGATTTTTGTCACTAGAAATGTCTCACTCGTGACAATGAGGATATATATAGTAAACATGAGCGATTGAGTGAGCAATTTAAGGAACTTGGATATAAAGTATTGATACTTGAGCAAGAGGTGGACATAATAAAAACGTTTTTAATTTTGTAGTAAACGCCCACTACAGCAACTGATGAAGAACATGACAATGAACTTGCATGCCCCGATTAAGTTCATGATGATAAGTCTGCATGCCATGATGAGTTACCTCAACCATTAAGAGTGAAATCCTCCTCCATTTGCAAAAGAGAAACTTTTGAAGAAGTTGCATAGTTTTTGCACTCATAAGATACTGAGTGATGGTGGAAAATCAGAGTATGTTTCAATATAATTTTTTTGACTTACACGTCATGCTTGTTAGTCGGTATCTTAATTACATGCTAGTGATGCTCAATGTGCATGATCATTGTTGATGTTTGATCAATACCTTAGCCGTCAGGACATGCTGTTCATGAGACCAAGAAGTTGCGTCAACACTTTGGTGATTACTAACTTGACAATCATGCTTCAATAGTTTTGTGCATTTGGCCGAATAACTACTATTGCATTACTGATATGATGCAAATTGTTTTATTTCGTATGTGATGTCATAGATTTTCTTACTAGCATCCAAGGTCTTCATGCGTAATGAAGGAGAACGAACGAGAGTTGTTACCCGTTACATATTTGGTCATCTCTTAGTCGTGAGTAATCTTCAAAGTAAATGTTGTCATTTAAATTATCTTATGTAGATACTAATTGCATATTTTTTGTTGGTAGAATAAGGTGAAAAATGAGCTGGATTTGTTTCGGCCTGAATTGTGTCCAATTTAGAGTAAGAGAACCATTACAAAAGTTCCTCATGATAATAATGCACTGAATAGTCTGAGGCGTTGTAATTTAATAAGTATCCAATACAACTATCAGTAAAGCATATACAAAATTGAGCAATGTGAAGTTGATGTCGTTTATTGATTGTAGATAATTGCACCTGCATTATTTGAGGAACATTGGTTCTGCTACGTGGTGGATAAGAATCACAAACTCTTGTATGTGTTAGTTTCACTTGGGAAACATCCTCAGTCAAGTGCGGATTTGATGATGCTCAATAGTTTATTGGTATGACAACTACTAAAATTCATATTTCATCTAATTAAGATAAGTTAGTCAGATTTTATGTGCGTAATTTTTAATATGTTACTTATGAAGACCAATTTCGTTGCTTTTTCCTTGTTAAAACTTGTACATTGTTCATTAGAAGGGCTGATTTGAGGAGTTGTTGTGCATGCTGGACAATACGTTGGATAAACATAACTTCACTTTGCAAATTTTGTATAATAACTTGCCCAGCAGCACAATGGGTGACTTTTTTAAAGTGTCAACACTTACGTGCTTATATTGTCATATGTTCATTGAATAAAAAGTCTATGTTGTGTACATTAAGGTAATTAACATATATGTGCTCGTATGGGCATGATTGCGGTTTCCATGTATTAAAATACATGGATATTTGGACGATGTCCCAAGATGGGGAGGTCTAACAATGCAAAATTATTCTGATTTCAGAATATTATTATTATTATTATTATGTTTATAATTAATCTTATTTTTGTTCTACATAAACAAAATTATATAACAATTTGGAAACATATATTAAATTACAATTGCACGTTCAGGTTGAAATCAATCAAATTCGTTGTGAATTTGTTTGTAAATGGGTGTTGCATCCATGAATAGTCGCCAAATCATAGTGTTGGAAGATGCATATCTTCCATTACATTTAAAAAGACAGATAATTCAACGTGTAATTTTAGTTGAATCGTTCAATATGTAATTTTAATTGAATTGTGGATTGTATATATATATGTACAAGGACTGACCATGCACTTATTTATCATATCTCACTCTTCTGTTGTCCACCTCAAACACATAATATAATATGATAAGAGTCTATTATGCTCTTATCAGATCATGGTCTTATTGAATTCTCTACCATATCCTAACCACTAAAGGAGATCTAAAGGTATTGTGAAAATTAATATATTGTCCAAATATGCATTTGTGTGTATTTAACAATATTTCTCTTACATTAAAAAAATACTTATCTTCTTTAAAAAAATAATATATAGGTGTGCAAAACAAAATCACCAACACCAAAATATCTCATTAAAAAAGAGTCTTCGTCGTTCTCCAGTCTCACTCAGCGGAAAATGATCACATTTTCCCTTTATCCCATGCACACCTCAAGATTGAAGGTTTTTTTTGTACATCGTATTGGAAGCAAAGCTTGAAGGTATGATCCCCATCTATTATTTATCCCATGCACACCTCAAGATGCATGTAATGCTTTTGTAAACAAATATGGCTTAGACAATGAATGGCTATCTAGCCTCTATATGGAGCGGCCAAGATGGGTCCGTTCTTTTATAAAGAAGAACTTTTGGGCTGGAATGTCAACCACACAATGGAGTGAAAGTATGAATGCATTATTTGATGGATATGTAAACTCTCGTACATCATTGCAACAATTTGTTATACAGTATGATAATGCCCTCAAGGACAAAGCTGAAAAAGAATATAAGGCATATTTTCGTTCTTTCCACATTATTGTCCCTTATGGTTCAAATTCCTATATTGAGAGGCAATTTCAGCAGGAATATACCCATTCTAAATATAATGAAGTGCAAATTGTATTCCGAGCAAAGATGACTTGTTATGTCTGCATAATCACCATTGACAGGCCAATTTGCATATATGAAGTAATGGTAGAAATGCATATGGTTGGGCGTCTAAAGGAATGAGTCTTTCAAGTCGTCTTCAATCGTAATGACCATGACATGAAGTGCACATGCTTACCTTTTCAATTTAGAGGAATAATATGTAAGCACTCACTTCAGGTACTTGCACAAGAAATGGTCAAACAAGCACGTTCAAAATATCTTTTGCCTAATTAGAGCAAAAACATTAGACGGAATTGTGCATACATCATGTCAAGCTATCATGGAGTATATTATGGCATTCACCTACATCAAATGAAAAAAAAAGTAATATATATATAAATTAGTAAATCTATAAGAGTGAGTTATGAGTAATTTGTTATGAACTCATACGCCCGGCTTACATATGGAAACACCAAGCACATATGGGGATTCATCATTCATATTTTCAAACATATGTTTCCACCCAAATTGGTATTAATTGTGGTTGGATATTTAAACTGAAGTGATGTTTGTAGATTAAGATCTATCATTCTCAATTCTTCACCAAGGATGAATATCTTATCTTGTAGGTCCTTAACCTTTGCATCTAACACATCAATATCATGTGCGGCATATCTTGATTGGTAAATGGGATGATGCCACTGGAGAAAACAACAAGGTACCTTTTGCATGGCTTTCCTCGAAATTTAATGTTCAAGATCTTCATTTGGTGCAGCTAATTGTTGACAGAGTAATTAGAAGAGGAAACCTATTACAAATTAGCAGAATACAACAAAGATTCAATACAATGCTTCATTTTCTTATCGAAGTGTTTTCAAACATTGTGGACAGTTTCTTCCTCCCTAAGGTAAAATGAGGTCAATGTCAAAAACTAAGGAAATGTAGTTCCATAACTAAATTTGACACTGTGAATCTGTGATGCAATGACATATGCTCTAAAGCCCAAATCTGTATGTGCATCATATACTTCATGATCAAATCATAGAAACATAAACACAAATATAAGCAAGAATGATCTAAAATCTTGTACATGTTAAACTGCTGCACAACCTCTTACAAACATTCTGTGTGGATTTTTTACGTCACGAAATTGTTTAGCTGCTTGAATCAAGCCACAAACCAAAACATCATATACAAAAAATCCCAACTATATTTATCAAGTGAACGTAGGTCGTCTAAAGTCCTCAACAAACCACTATGCACAATAGAGTTGGTATTAGGGAAATAAAATTCTGCGAAGCCAAGAAGTATATACAACCGACAAAAGTCTTTGACAAGTTCAGCACCATTAAACTTTTTTAGTTGTTCAACTATTCTTGGGATCATGATTTTTCCCCCCATTGAACAAACTTTTAGTATAACATTCTTCATCTTGATAAAAAATCACGTTTTCCCCTACAATGCGCAGCCCAGTTGCAAAGTAAACATCTAAAGGGGTAAAAGGAACTACCGTACTTTGTATTGTAAAACCCAAACGACGCCCTACCCACCGACTAACTAATTCATACAGTAAATTCCCATTGATTGGTAATTTTTTGGGAATTTTCATTAACCATTAGAACGGGGTAGCATTTATTTGAGTCTTTTGAAGGCTAGTGAGATTCTTATTGACCTCAAGAAGATCATGTGGTTGACAATTGTGTCTAACACATAAATAAAAAATGGCAATGAATCATCAGAAGTGATTTTAATTGAAGTATCATGTTACAATATATGAAGACGCTAGTTCTATAATGGGGAAAACAATTAACAAACTTACAAACCGTAAAACTTTAAAATGAACGGTGAAAAGTTTCAATATTCAAAAGGTTAATACAAACATGTCCCCCAATTTCCTCCATGGTCGGGAGCTTTGAACTTGGTTTGGGTTTCACCCCTTGCGTCGAGATTCTCCTCCGCATTATGTTGGATTGAAGCATACTAGATTTCCTCCACTTACGATTTAGGTTTCAGCCTTGTTTTTTCAAATGAAACCAATCATTATCAGCCACTTTCATAGAAATTGATTGAATAGTTCTTTTCTTTAACATACACCATTTTCATTTTATTAACAAAACAAATAGAGATAAAGATAAAGAAGCAGCCACATTAAACCAAAGTATCATTCTTTTTATAACTTTTCTTATGTCCTTGTATTCCGAATCCATCATTAGAATCTCAAAGAAAAAAGAAAAAGAAAGAAACGTCATTACCAAGGAATACAAGCTCTGATATATTGTCAATTTGTCACAAAAATTTTAATATTCATTTATACAAACATAAACCGTGGATTGAGCTTATTCAATTCTCTCATTGAATCAAATTTTTTGTAAGTGCATTCCGGTTCCTGTCTGTGGAACTTCGATTACATGGACATAAACCGTGGATTGAGCTTATTCAATTCTCTCATTGAATCAATTTTTTTGTAAGTGCATCCCGGTTCCTGTCTGTGGAACTTCGATTACATGGATTGTGTTCCCAGTGAGTGAGGAGTTTTGCTTTTGTATCCTTCCTCATTAGTATAACATTATCCTCTTGTGTTATTATTTATATATTTGTAATCCACTTTGTATTAAATTATACTTGTTGAAATGATGAAATAACGTTTTGCTATCTCTCAACTCTCAACCCTCATAAACGTTGTTGGTATAACCTTAGTGAAATCTTACAATATTCTGACAAAGAAGGAAATCTTACTTCACAGGTTGGGCACGTATGCAGTAGGGTTCACTGCTGTAATTGTAAAACCACTTGAATGACTATGTGCAAATATATTCTAGTTAGAAGTTACAAATTTTCGTTTTTTAGTGAACATGTTTTGGATTATGTGCAATCACATTAAACCAAAACTTTGTACACAAAACATGTAACTGGATGCCATGTCAGGGATATAGCATGTTAATGGAAAGCCAGAAAGCACATAAGAATCAAAGATGTAAGTTTGGTTTACGTTTGAATAGGTGTAGGCGAAAGGGGGTGGGAGAGTGGTCGTCAGAACCAGTTGCGGAGGAGCGGAAGCGAGTGTGAGCGAGGGGAAGCCAGAAGAGGAAGCGAGTAGAACCCTCTCACCGACGTAACAGAGGCCAACACCTAGTCTGGCAATTCCCACAGTGAGGACCCCTTTAGAACCTACGCAGAAACCCCACACAGAACCCCCACGATCTCCCTTTCACGAGAGAGGAGAAGTAGGAAGTGAGGCAAACAACGAGTGGTCGAGGGGCCGGCGCCGGCGATCAGAGAAGAAGAGGAAGCCAGAGGAGTGAAGTGTGGGTTTGCGAGAGAGAAGAACAAACACAGAGCACGATGAATTGAAATCCCTAATTTTGGGATTTTGAGTTTCAATTCCCGCTGAAATTCCCCCAAATTTCTAACCTTCCTCTAAATTATACATTGAGTCCCTCAACTTTTACATTTTACTTCCCGCCCCCTCCACTTACATGCTGACGCAGCACCCATGCCACATGTGAACGATGTTTAAGGTGGTTTTTACTGTTTTAATGTTCAAGAATCATTATTGATATGAAAATGACTTACATATCACATATCTCTTTTAAATTTTAATGCTTTAATGTACTGTTTAAACTCAGCCATTTAATATTTCTAATTAGTTGGACTCTTAGCATTGCATTTAACACTTTTATAGTACTTCAAGAGTAATTGCAATGATGCATTATTGACGTTTATTTATCGCTACACTCTATGATCGGAGATTTTCTAATTAGAGATGAATGAGATTTTAATCATTATTATGATAAAATCAAGTAGAAATTATATCATTTGATAATTTGGGTCTTTCAGAAAGTTTTCAACCCACTTTATGTTGAGTATTTTTTTTTCTAAAAAATTATTGAATACATGTTTTCAAAAATAAAAAAAACTTAAGCAGGCCCATTAAAAACTATGCAGCCCACTTTCTTAGCACAAACTGATCCAACCCACCCTCTTATCCATTCTAACCGTGTTAACCTAACCTGAGTTACCCAAACTATCAATAGGGCGAAAATGAGACATAATAAGCTCTTCTCATTTCAGTCAATTTAGGCTAAATGGGTCCGAAACTGACCCGTGCTCAACCCTAGGTTGAACGGCAAAAAAAAAAAACCACCAAAACCGCTAAAGAAAACACAAATGGAAACCCACAATTGCATCCTCATCATTACCGGGAAATATTCGACCCGCCATTTTCCCATCAACAGAGCCTTCTTTACACGCGGAAAATACCACTAGAAAACCACGGCGGGTCGACGGGAGGCGCGGCAACCGCAACTGTGTTACCCACAGCAGCTGATTTAAATCCTAGCAAACAATATACATTCACTCAAACAAAACAAACCCTCATCTTTACCCACAGTTTGAAAGCTTATTATTAGATTAAACAAAAAAACAACAAATCCTCATCTAACTCCAGTGAACAGCAACACCGTACGACGACGCATTGGTTCCTCGCCGTGAACACCCAAACAAACCCCAACCCAGCCCAAACAAAACCCTAATTTATGATCTCTCCCCAATTCTATTTCATTTCTCCCATTCTCTCCTGCTCCAGTCACGTAGATCCATGATCACCTTTGCACTCGTCTCCCACATAAATTCCCCTGATTAACGTTCGCAGCCACGTGCCGCAGACACAAAATTCCATTTTTCTTCTCGTTTATTGCTCAATTGTGTTGCTTGTTTTCGACGATCGGGTTTTTGCTGTGGTTCTTCTGCTTCAATTTCGACAATTTCTGAACGGTAATTTGAAGTCACTAGCTTTATTTCTAGGTCTATAATTTGAATTATTCATTCATATTGTTTGCTAGGTGAGTAGATATTAATTTATTATATGTCAATTCCTCTTTTTGTTATTTGCTTCTGAGCGAAAAGGGTTTGAATTGTGATACATTGGTTGATTTCCTGAAAATATAATCGATTCTCGCGGTATAAATATCAGTACTTTGTGGAATAATTCAGCTTAGTAGCGGGTTTTGTTCATCAAATGTTTGTCGAAAAGAGTGAACTTTTTAAGGTGGAGTATAGTTTCAATCGAGTCTGGTGTTCTTTTAGCTGCCTTGTAATGTAAGGTTCCTCTTGGTGCAGAATGGTTTAGTCTAAATATTCGGAAGGTGCGTGTATAAAAGGATGGGTAGCAGTGACGCGGATAAACCCCCGAAAGAGAAGGAGTCCAAAACACCTCCGTCGACGTCACAGGTGTATCTCGGTTTCTTTTATTTTGTCCATTTTTATAATTAAGTTACTTTATACATGATGCCGTAAACTTTTTTTTTTTTGGTCTTTTCCAGGAGCAGTCTCCAACAACTGGAGCTGGACCGGTTAATCCCGACTGGGCTAACTTTCAGGTTTTTAATGTATTTTTTGTTGGCATATCATTTTTATTAATATCAAGGTTGAGTTTTGATCACCAACTCCTTCATTTGACAGGCATATTCTCATATACCTCCACATGGGTTCATGGCATCAGGTCCTCAAGCCCACCCATATATGTGGGGTGTCCAGGTGATTAACCGCTTGCATAATGATTGGTCAATATCACTTTTACGATAGTGTAGAATGTCGTAATTAACCTTTGAGTTTGTTTTAGAATTCCGAAGGGGTGTGGTGAACTTTTGATGCGGTTATTAACATCACGGGTGTAACTATTATCAATAATTTTTCCTATTATAATAACCAAATCTAACCCAATGGGACTCAGATCTCTTGATACTTCAGCTGTAGCCGAATTGTGAATATAGATGTTTGTTGCTGTTGCTTGACATGATATTACCATTGTTCTGAAATGCGAAGTAGCTAGTTCATTTTTGTATATGAGTATCTATATTGCATGGATGTGGGTGTGAGTAACTACTAACTAGTATAGATATAGGTACGGGTATGTGGTATGACAATTGTTTGTTGCTTTTCCTTGACGAGATATCATCATATATTATTGAATGGGACCTACTTCGTATATCACTTTCGTTAATTATTTTCAACTATGCCTGCAATCTGTCTATGCCTTGCTGCACCTCATAATGTCTAGTTTGAATTCCCCTACCTGCTTCCTTTGGTTCATTGATGAAATTTTGACTTGCAGCATATTGTGCCTCCCTATGGCACCCCACCACATCCCTATGTTGCAATGTATCCCCATGGTGGCATATATGCTCATCCATCCATGCCTCCGGTATTCTTTTATAGATTATGCTTTCTTGAGGTTATCTTATTGTGTTTATTCATCATAATCTCAAATTCATTAACCAATATTTGCATTTATCTTTGAATTTAAGTAGGGATCTTATCCTTTTAGTCCTTACGCCATGCCTTCTCCAAATGGTGTTGCAGATGCGTCGGTGAGTTTCTTTATCCTTTAGCTTTTTTCCGTTCTCTCTCCTGGTCCTGCTCTTTTTCTCTCTCATGTGCTGAACTTGTCCTTAACTAAGTAAAGGAAAAAGTAACCTATGAGTTGACATACAGGGAAATACTCCAGTCATCAATGAAGCTCATGTTAAGCCTCCTGAGATGAAGGAAAAATTACCAATCAAAAGATCAAAAGGCAGTTTGGGTAGTTTGAATATGATTACAAGAAAAAGTAATGAACCTCGTAAAACACCAGCAACATCTGCCAATGGAATTCATTCCCAAAGGTAAGGCGTTATGCCGTTATGTATTGATCAATCTAGTCATTGAATGATGTCCTCTCTTATTTGAATCAAAGTAATCCTTTAATCCCTGCCCAAATACATTTTTGGAACATAAAACCAATTTTACCCTTAAAATTTTAGCCTAATGGGACATTTTGAAGGGGAAAAGGGGATTCCGAGTGTAGGGAAAGAAACACGGCGCGATCGTATCGTGACGGACGCGATTCAGGCCGCGGTCACCTGTGCGAATGGATGCTAACCTTGAACGCTCCGCTACAGGTCCTTCCTTCGCGAATGGTGGCCGCTCTGCGCTGCTCCGCCGCTATAGCGCACTATTGACAAGCTTGGTTACTATCAAGATTTACGTTTTCTCTAAAAATCAGTTGTCTGACATTTTAACCGAGTCTTTATGGGGGTCACGGGATAGAATATATGTGACAAGCTGGATGCGTAAAATTTATATGCTCCAGCTTGAGGGGGAGTGTTGAGATATTTCTTAAATAGGGAGTAAATATATTATTTATATCTTTATTACCATAATTAGGATAGATATATTATTTCTTTCCTTATTTTAGTTGATTGCTATCTCTAAACTTACGGCATTACTCTTGTATATATATTGTACTCTGTTTCATAGTATAATCAATCAAAAAAATTCATTCAATTAATTTACTATTTATTATTATTCTAGAGGATATGTTTGTAATAAGCTTAAAGTTTTATAAGCTTTTTATTGAAGAGATGTTGCAGACTTGCAGTGCTTGAAAAATATCTTAGAATATCTCGATCTTTGATTTAGAGAATCTCTTAAGTTATTTCTTAGTATTTATTGCCAAATTTCTTTTTGTTTCCCCATTTGTTTCCTTATTTAATTAGGATTTGGAATTTAGTAATTATAATGATTAGTATCTGTATTTCATTAGGATTCGGAGTCTAATATTATTATTTATTAAGGTTATTGCTTTGTTTTCCATAGTATAATAAAACAATAATCATAATTTCATTATATTTGTTTTTTCGCTTCCCTCCTTTCTGATCTAAAACCCTCTAATTCAAAGCAGTCAAATTTTGATTTAAATCGCCATTCTACGACTTGAGTGGTATCCGATCCTGTTCACACAAAAAACTCATGTGCTGGTAGGATCTTGTGGGATCGTTGAGGAAGATGGTTAAATTGCTTTTATCCCTGATGCTCACGAATTGGGCAGCTCACATCTCTAATGGGTGGAGCAGGCTGGGACTCTGTTTTTCATCTTCTCCGATGCTCTGCTCCAGATTTCAAATACGACTTAACCCTGGTTTTGATGGAACCTAACTCTGGTTTTGATGGCAACGCTACGTGATGGCTATGGTGGTGCAGGTTCTCGTGCATAAAGGGGAGGACACAGTTGGCCATAGTGAGGTGTGGGGTTTGGTATTGGTTGAGCTGCGCAACGACACTCATTGATTTACTAGTGACCCAATGACAACGACCCGTCTACCAGACAAAGGCCACCCTTTGTTCTCTGTATCTCAGCCCTTTTCACTATCTTTCAACTCTCTTTAACTCATCATCTTCTTTTTGTTTTTCCTTCATGGACTTCTCTGTCTGTGTTCTTGTCTTCCTTTTTCCTCTTAACTACCTGACTCTTCAACTTTTATTTGTCTTGTTTCTCTTTGACTCTCTCACTTTCTTTTCTGAAAACTGGGCTTTGTTCTAGGTTTTCAAAAAGTATTCCCTCTTCAGCTTCTTGTGAACGTGTATTACCTTTATCCTTAATAATCACTACTAATATCTTAAATCTAAATATTTTATCATGTATCGGTTAGTTATATTATCACCATTTTTATATCAATATATTTTTTTATTTTTGGTAAAATCTTATGATCTGTGTTTCGACCCTTTGATACACAATATTTTACTTCTCTCTGATCTTTAGGTAAGATCTCGATTTGGACTACTTTGCTCTAACATCAGCAACTTTATCTATGTCTGTTTAGTACATTAGCTTGCTATTTGCAATTGTATACTAGCTGCTTATTCTGATATGGAAACTTGGATTTACAGTGGTGAGAGTGCAAGTGAAGGTACTAGTGAAGGAAGTGATGAGAACTCCCAGAATGTAAGTTCTGTGCCATTTTTTGGTATGCTATGTATGGTCAATTTTTTTATCCAAATAAGCAGTGACAAAAACCTTATATCCTTGTTTGCTCTTTATATGCTTATTAATGAGTAAAGATAAAGATTGGAGTGAGTGGCCTAAAACTTGGGCATAATATAATTCTGAAAGTATGCTCTAGGGCTTGAACATAGGGCTCTTGAAAGTTTTCTGTGTGTAAGTACTAAGAAACTAGAAATTAATAGTTTATTAGTTTTCAATTGCTAATTTTCAAGTCTGAGAAATTGAAGAAAGGTACGTGACTTAGTACAAGTTTGTTATAAAACAGCATTAAGAAGTAGTAAATGCTTTGACATGTTATCACCTAAAGTCAATATTTAAGGTACATAATAATGATAATTAAGTGTCTAATGTGTTTGAACATTGGGTAAATAATATGGTGTGGGTCTAGGGTGTATCTCTTTTTAGCCTGTTCAGGAATGAAGGGTTTAGCACAGTTGATAAGTCTTATCTAAAATGGAATCTTTCAGAAAATGCAAGATGCATCTAGAAGTGTATAGACCATACACAGTATCAATATGGATCCTGGTTGAGCTGTCAAACAATAGCCGATTCCTAGTTGTTTTAAACTATTTGGGCATGTAATATCACTTTCGTTAATGACATACTAATGTTGTCCAAGCACACCCATAGAGAAAATCTTAAAGGAGCTAGAAATTTAAAAACCAATTGTCAGTTGTAACTTGTAAGTTGGATAGGCTTCATAGCAATTACCATTGAACTGACCAATTCAATATATATATTCATATAGGTTTCAAAGCTTTTAAACATAATTATTTTGTAACTGCATAATAGGTGCATTTTCTAGTTCATTTTTATTCTTAAAGCTGTGTGGGTTTATACCCATACATGGATAACATGTTCATGTTTAAAACAATGAGCATCTGCCTTGTTGTATAGAAATCTTAAAATTAAGACAGTTTAGATTGATTTTCAGAATTGATGTCTATTGTATCTTAAAATAAAGCGGGCATTCTATATGATTTACATAATGACGTGTATATAATTATGGGTGGTGCCTAAAATATTTTTTTGTGTTTTGTTCTCTTCCACTGCCTGGTATGCTTGGTATTTATTTCAATGGTTTTTGTAGGACTCTCAATTAAAATCTGGGGAGAGGCAGGATTCTTTTGAAGGTCTGACACAGTTACATTTAGAGATGTTTTCCATATGTGTGTTGCTTAGTGTATATCAATGAGGTATGCATGTTACAGCTAAAATACATGTTTTGTCGTATTACAGATGAACCCTCTCAAAATGGCAGTTCAGTGCATGCTCCACAAAATGGGGTACTTCATACACCTCATACGGTTATTAACCAAACTATGGCCATTGCAACTATACCTGCTTCTGGTGGTCCTGCAACTAATTTGAATATTGGAATGGATTATTGGGGCGCACCAACTGCACTGCATGGAAATGTCCCTTCTCCTGCAATTGCTGGTGGGATAGTTAATACCGGGTCACGTGAGGGTGTTCAGCCACAAGTGTGGCTACAGGTTAACTAACTCAACTGGGTATTTTCTTGTTGCATTGTTGCTTTGCTGTACCTTTTCTTTTAATCTTTATCACTTTTTGTTAACTTTTAGGATGAAAGAGAGCTTAAAAGACAAAGGCGCAAGCAGTCTAATAGGGAATCTGCACGCAGATCCAGGTTGCGAAAGCAGGTGACAGATATAGCCTTTTCCTAATACTGCTTGCATTGTCACAATTAACATATTTAAAATTATTTTTTGTGTGTTGTGGTTCTCAGGCTGAATGTGATGAACTAGCCCAGCGTGCTGATGTGTTGAAAGAAGAAAATGCTTCTCTCCGATCTGAAGTGACCCAGATCAGGAGCGACTACGAGCAGCTACTCTCTGAGAATGCAGTACTCAAGGTGATTTTGAAATCTTAACATACTTTGGTATATTGTATTTCTATATTTCTAATTGGCAAGCATTGCCCAATACAAGTGACATAGAATTAAGTCCATAACGATTAACACGTATTTGAACAGTGTTATTGTTAGGGTTCTAAATTATAGTCATAATATTATTAGTGGGCCTGCTGTGTTGCCTGAGTTTGATTTTATCTATCTCAGCTAGTCGTAGACCTGTTTGGTTATGTCTACTTTTATTATTTGAGTTGGGCCTATGTTCAGTGTTATTTGCTTAGTAGGACTTGTCTATTATAAATAAGTGTACTCTCTTTAAGTTAGGATTCATGTTTTGAAGTATTGGAATTGTAAAGAGATTTTCCCTTGGAAAGGGGAAAGAAGACTCTCCTTGTGAATAAGTGTACTCTCTTACAAGGTATGAGACTTGAGTCCCACATTGAAGTATGTGGGAACAACAACGGTTAGCTTTTGTGGTGTGGTTCTCCCAAATACTCTTATCAATTGGTATTAAAGCCCACATGTATCTCATCTGCAAACAAGAGATGCAGGGGGTGACCACGGCATTGGGCTCTCCAATTACAACAGCTAGCTTTTGTGGTGTTGTTCTCCCAAATGCTCTTATCACACACACACACACACTATATATATATATATATATATATATATATATATATATATATATATATAGAGAGAGAGAGAGAGAGAGAGAGAGAGAGAGAGAGAGAGAGAGAATTCTAAATGAACTAATATGACCATTCTAATTTTCAAAATCCATTCTTAATATCTGAAATGATTTATGCAAAGACTGAGCCTGCTATCTGATACATGATATAATGATTTTACAGGAGCGACTTGGGCAGATACCTGGGAAAGAAGATCTCAGGTCGGGCCAGAATGATCAGCCTGTATGTAGTGACACTCAACAGAGTGATCAGACAGTGGCTGTGCAGGGCATTCATTAGGATCAAGCTTCTTGCTGCATGTTTCTGTTTCATGAAGATAACCTAACACCAAATAACAACTCGCCTTTGTATTTTGGTAGATTCTAGCTCAAATTGTATTGAGGGTGATCGATCATATGTAATGTTAGGATCAATTTGTTATATGATCCTTCATTCCTAATTTATCGCGTTTTTTACCGACAAAAACATCCTGGTTTGTAGGTAGGTTGAGAAATGGGTTATACCTTATGTGTTACTTCAGAAATTAAGATATATGGTTAATGAACCTGGGTATTTTCCATTATGGATTGTCGTTCTTCTGTGCTAATATTTCGTTCGGAAAATGTAGTTAAGAAATGATTCAGCCTTCAGTAGGTGGTAAGGGGTTTGAGTATAGCTATTTACCATCGAGGATTTCAAACTTAAATGAAAGTACACAAAAATTAGATAAACAGGTAAATTAAGCCCTTATCAACTGTTTGTTCTTAAGTTTTTATCAATGTCAGGATCTTATTAAAATAAATTCTTATAGGTAAGTATAAGCTTACTGATAATCTTATCTGTTCAAAAGAGCATAAATAAGATTAGTTTAAATAAGCTATTTAAAACAACTTTTGGGAATCTATTCAACAGATACGAAGCTGGAGTGGAGTGAGAATGTGAGATCAATATCTTTTTTATTTATTTATCCTTTTTCTTTCTCTCATGTAACCAAAAATAGTTTATTAATTTATCCTTTTAGGTAAATAAAAACTTCTTTAAGGTAAATAAAAAACCAGCAAGTATCTCTGTTACAAAGCTGGAGTGAGATGAATAGCAGTTTTATTTATTTATCCTTTAAAGGTAAATAAAAACTAGCAAGTATCTCTGTGCATTGCACATGTTCTTCAATTATTTTAGATACAAAACTGATTTATATACATAATTGGTTTTGGAAGTTTCATTTTGAATTTTTTTTCTTCTTCGAAAAAGTACCGGACAAAAATTACCTAACAACAAATGAGTCCTTTAAGAGGAGGTTTTGAAGTTCCGCGTGAGGTTGCTCAACCAAAACACAACCCAATCGGGCTTGGGACCTCCTCATCTTAGCTAGATAATCCACCACAACGTTGTAATCACGGCGAACCCACTGAAGCTCCACTGAACAATCTCGACCAAGCCCCTCCTTGATCTGCATCAGGATTGGCATGAAACGCAGGCTCGCATCCTCCACCAAAGAATAGAGGAGCTTACGCCAGTCCACTTAACAAATAATGTCCCTGAAGCCACGCATCCAAGCGACCGCTAAGTCATCCCGAAAAGCCCCTACTTTAGCTAAAAGAGCGTTACCCCCACCTCACGAGAATGGAAACCAACCACCCAAGCCCCATGAGCATCACAAAACACGACACCTCCCCCATACACTGTCATCCCTATAATTGTCATCCACATTAAGTTTAAACTTACCTACTTGTGGTGCTTCCCACATTGCTTCCATGTGAGTTCCACTATGATTTAAACTCTGAGCATCCCGAAACACCGCGAATTTGTCATGGTCATGGCAAATTCGTCTCCATGCTTCCTGAACTGTCCAAGGCTGAGCCTAAAAAATCATCATATTCCTCCACTTTCAAACACCCCACAAACTAGCCAGAAATTTCAAAACATTGCTTTTGCTCGCTTCCAAATACCCCACGAACCTGGAGCATGAAATTTTTCCACGATAAAGCTCTCAATCTCAACCATATTTCCCCAGAATGTGCACTGTGTCAGAGGCAGTGCAAGATGCTTTCACTCTCCATTGAGCAATGGGGATAGGTCGGTGACAAAGCCATGTGACAAACAAAAAGATAAGCATTTACTTGCAGAGACTCATGCATGATGGTCCAGATAAACAAGTGAACCTTTTCCAGGACGGGGAGCTTCCAGATCCAATTTGAACTTGCGCTTGAGTCTTCAACCCGTCGAGTGGACCTCAGCTAATCATATGCATCCTTCGTCGTGTAACACCCATTCGCATTGGTATCCCGGATCCAAACATCTGCATTGCCCTCTTTGATCACCGACTCCAGTCGAAGAAGACATTGTTTTATTTCAGGTGGAATATTTGTGTAAAGACGCTCTAACACCCATATGACATTGCTAACTAAATCCTGAAGTTGCAGAAACGTATCAGAGATGTGTACAAAAGGGATATGTGGAGCTAAAATTCTGAGGCAACTCTAATCCCTGTACCAAAGGGAGGTTCCGTCGTTGCCCAATTTGAAGGAGAAGCCTTGCCTAAGATGGTCCCGGTCTCGAGGGATACCTTTGCACATCAGCGAGTCAGAGGTTCGATGAGGTACTTGGAACACTGACATAACAACAAGATACTTGTGAGATAGGACCTTCACCCAAAGCTTATTAGGGGAATGTAACATATGGCACAAAAGTCGAAGGCCATTGCTTCCCAAGGGGTTCGACAAGAGGTTAGGGATGAAATTTCTAATATTGCACCTATTCCCATTGTAACTAGTTTGGGTAAATATAAGGGATTCCCCCTCCACGAGGCTCATACTATTCAAGGGTGTTTTAATTTTCCGCTGGAAAACATCCAAAATAAACTTGCTTCCTGGAAAACCAATTTGCCGAACATGGTGGGAAGGGTCTGTTTGACAAAATTCGTGATTGCGGAGATTCAAACCTATTTTATGCAAGCTTTATGGATCCCAAAAGGCGTTCTAAATCGTATTGAGAGAACCATGAGATCATTTATTTGGTACAAGATGGGTGTCTAAGGCGGTTGACACTTGGTTGGATGGGACACAGTGACAAAGAGTAAGGAGTTGGGTGGCTTGGGTGTGAGGGACATGGCATCAACGAACACAACTTTGCTAGGGAAAGCGGTGTGATATATTTTAAAATCAAGACAAATTTTTTTTTGTTACAAAATAAAAACAACCACAAAAAGAAAAGAAAGAACGCATACTTCGTACGGAAAGAAGTCACTAGGAGATCAACACACAACACTGAAGCAATCCCTGCTGGAGGATCATCCCACACAAGCAAGGGAGATGACGACTCATCACCCATCTCTGCCAAGAAATATGTTGCTGCATTACCCCCCCCCACAGAGCAAATGATGGCAAACCATCTCCCAATTACGGCGCAACAACCCCTTAACTTGAGAGATAATCGAGACATAGCGATGATACCCCGAACAATGAGCTGTTGTGATAACCCCCAAACCTAGAGTCCAATCAGAAAAGGGCTCAACACGCCGAAAACCATACTGCCAACAAATCTCCAAACCATGAAGGATTGTAAGTAACTCCGCATAATTACAATATGAAATCCCAATATGACCTGCATAACCAACGAACCAAGCCACCAAACCCAGAGGGACCCGGATTTCCAAAAGAGCTACCGTTAGTGTTCAATCACACAGAGCCATCCCGAAGCAGTTGTCGCCGCACCCAACGCTCCACAACTGCATGCACCGTCGTCGAAAACACCCTCGCCATCACCTGCCACAAGCTATGAATTTTGTGAACCACTAGGTGCAAAACCTACAATTCTCCACTATAAATTAACCTACAACGTCGTTTCCAAACCGTACAAGTTGTGGCCAACACCACAACCAACCCACGACCAGAAGATAAACTCAACCACGTTCAGAAGTCTGTAGAAGAAAAGAACTGAGATGGTAGGACAAAACCGACATCCCTCCAAACCCTCTCCGCAAGAGGACAATCGCGAAGACAATGCATCAAAGTTCCAGGTGCTGCATTACACCTCTTACATACATTTTAAATGAGATAACACAATCATGGTAGGAATCACATTGTGTGCAGCCTGCCACATTAAAAACCTCATGTTTTCCGGAGTTGGAAGGTGCCATAAATCTGCCGAAGGTTGAATAACCTGAACTGGGTTCCCATGCCTTTCCAGCAGCCACTGGTAGCCCGCCTTCACGGTGTTTGCCCCATCTAAATTCTGGTTCCAAATGAAACAATCTGTAATATCATCATCACAAACGACATTCTGGAAGTAGAATGAAATTGAGGAATCACAGTGTATAGAAAAGAAGCATCAAAGCTGCCCGAAGTAAAAACATCACGCAAACAAACATGCACATCATGGATATCCATGAAAGGCACTAGCCCGCACAACCTCCCCATGACTGACCACATGGTAAACCTGAAAGATGTATCACATTGCCCAACTCTGAAGGAGCACGCATCACGCAACACCCCTTTGGTCCTCAATAGTGCTTTCCAAAAAGGAGAGCCATCACGAATGTCTGATGAGAAAATGTCCAGACCTACAACATACCTCGCTTCGACGATGTCAATCTAGAATTTATCTGCCTTCTGCACCAAGCTCCAAAGATGCTTCCCCAACAATGCCACATTATTCATCCTATCACTCTGAAGGCCAAGACCACCATGCTTACGAAGCTAGATGAGCTTATCCCAAGCAACCATGGGGACCCCAAACCCATGGGAGTTTCCCCAAACAAACCAACACACGACCTGCATCCAACTGATCACAAATAGATTGTGGAAGGCAACTCAACTGCATAACATAAACCGAAATAGCCGAGAGGATTGATTTCGTCAAGGTGACACGAGCAAGTTTGTTCACCATATTAGTCTTCCGACAGCTAACGTAGACGACACCCGATCAACCAGGAACTAGAAATCCTCCTTACGAGCTCTTCCATGATGCATAGGGAAACTCAAGTACTTACCTATAGTATCCGAAAAGGATATGAGAGTGACAACAATAATCCTCTCCTTTAGCCTCCCATCCACACGCCAAGAAGTCGTTGCCTTTGATTTAGTAAAATTTACTTTAAGCCCAGATGCTCCACAAAACCGATCAAGTACCTATTGCACCACCCTAACCTGGCATACCTCTACTTTTGCAAACAAGAGAACATCATTAACAAAAAATATATGGGATATTTCAGGTCCCTCTTTGGAAAATTTGCACAGGTTTCCATCGCATAGAAGACACCTCATATTGAATCAAGACAGAGAGTTTAATGTTTGTTTATAAATAAGTTAATGTATTTAATGTCGATTGATAGAAAATATTAAGTATTGATTGATTGAAAATTTGATTATGAAGTAATTAATGCTAATAATATCGATTGATTAAGTAAATTAACCTTTTATTATTTGTAATACAAATTTGAATCCTATTTTTTTTTAGAGAATGAGGTTAATCAACAAGATGTCAATTTAGATTTTCGTAAGAATCAAAACACAAGTTTGAATCTTGTAAAAGACTTATTGAAAAAGACATCCAACTATTTCCCAAACAAAAAAAGATTGTATATAAGCTTATACGATATATTATGAGTTTATCTATTGTTTGGTGCTAACATTGTATTGTATAAGTTTATCCATCAACCCACCCTTATACATCAAAATGATGTATTATTTAATCTACCATGTAGGTGATGGATAATGCATGATAATATTTGACGTATAAGCCACCTTCACCACCACCCTCCACTTCTTCCACCATTCACCCTCCACCACCATTACCGCGACTGCCACCATCCTTCATTGTCGCCGCCATCACCGCCACCAACACCACCACACTACAACCACCGCCCTCCACCACCACTACCATCGCCAGCACCACCACCAACACCGCCACCACAACCGTCGTTGTCCTCCACCACCACCACCACCCCACCGCTGACACCACCATCGCCACCATAACCACCACCTTCGACTGTCGCCACCACCACCTACTCCACCACAACCACCACCACCCTACCGCCACCAACACTACCACCAACACCCTACATCCACCACAACCACCGTCCTCCTCCACTACCATCACCACCACCACGTCGTCGACACCACCACCGCCATCGACACCACCACCCTACCACCACCCCAACCACCGCGCTATCGCTAACGCCACCACCAACATCTTACCTCCACCGCCAGTACTGCTACCGCTATATATACCCGCAACCACCACCCTCCACTATCCCCACATTCAGTACTATCACCGCCATAACCACATTTATTATCTATCATTATTGGATACTTCACCACATATGCATTAATTTAAACGATATTGTAAGTTATACAGTGTATGAGCAAACGCTAACGCTTGATAGTATAAGAAACTTATCCGGACTTATACTATCAGACTAATACTATCAAACTTTATACTATACGCCACACCAAACAAGTCCTAATAGACACCCAAACACCCATGGTTTTTAACCGCCGCAAGTCAAGAGTGTTTGAGTGTCTCGCACTATTTTTTTTTTTGATATGTCAATGTTAGTTGTTAATTGTTAGTAAATTAGTTCCTTCACCAGATTCGAACCCTGGTCCTTCACCCTGCAAATCCCTTCATTCCCGTAGCTCACCGACCCTTCCCCCTTAACGTGTTTACCAATCATTACTCTTACCAAACGGGTACAGTCTCTCTCCACATTCTCTATTTTACATCAAATTCCATTCCATTGAGCGCCGTAATTTCCATTATAGTAACATATTTCATGACTGAATGAATTAACCAACCATTTCCTACGTAGCAAACAAACTTTCATATTCTAATGTTTCAGGAAAAAAAAACATTCTGATCATCATCATCAGAGTCTATGGATATAAACTGGTGCCTCATCTTCTTCTTTGTCCTCACATTTTCTCCTTCAGGTCCCACAAAAATACACGTGAATTGAATGGTTCCACTTGTTGAAGGCGCAGCAGAACCTTACTGTTACCTTCAATGGCGACCCATTCAGGTACCGCACAGGTTTTATCCTATTCAGTCCTCACCAACCACTCTCTAAAACCACCATCTCTCTTCCATCGCAGAGTCTCTGTTAACTCGATTCCCCTTGCTCTCAATGGAGTTCTATGCATTGAAAAGAGGTCATTTTTGTCCAATACAGCAACCCCAATAAGACCCTTTAGGTTCAATTCAAGTTTCTTACAAATGGGGTCTCAGGGAAATTGCCAAAGTAGAGATATTTCAACAAATTCAGCTGGAAGTGAAACTGGCAGCACTTCCTCACTCACCCAAAGTGTGAGTCTCTCTGTTTCCCCATGTTTACTTTCATTTGATCAATGAATTTGTATTTTCTAACAATAGCCCTATTGTTGTTGTTGTTGTTGTTGTTTATAATCTCCTATGGTGTGTAATTTCATTTGTTTATTTCAGGTGTTTGGGCTATTTCATTTGATTGTTTCTTTTATAGGCAAATGTTAGTTGTTAGTAATGTTAGTAAATTAGTCCTCCTCAGGGTTCGAACCGTGGACCCTTCACCCTCCCAAACCCTTATGTCCCCTAGCTCGTACCAGCTCTTACCACTTGAGTTAATATTCAGGGACTATTTCCTTTGATTGTGTTCATTTGATGCATGAATTTGTAACAATGGGCATATTATTATTGTTGTTGTTGTATAAAATCTCCTATGATGGGTATTGTGTAATTTCATTTGTTTTTTTTTTTTCAGGTGTTTGGGCTATCTCATTTGATTGTGTCCCTAGGGCTTATTATTGCTATGGACAAGTTTTTGAAGCAAGCATTTGTAGCTGCTGCCATCAAGTTCCCCAGTGCATTGTTTGGAATGTTCTGTATATTTTCAGTTTTGATTATTCTTGACTCCACTGTGCCTGCTGCTGCTAAAGCATTGATGAACTTCTTTGAGCCGGCTTTACTGTTCATACAGAGATGGCTCCCTTTGTTCTATGTTCCGTCTTTGGTTGTCTTGCCCCTTTCTGTGAAAGATATTCCTGCTGCTTCTGGCATCAAAATTAGCCTTATTGTAGGTTGGTGCATATCTTGCATATTTCTAGAACTCATTATTCGGATTTCTTTTATTGTACATGTAATTTTGCTTTGCTTATCTTTTTACTCTTTGTTTATGATTAGTTTTTTTGGGTGCGTAAACCACCCGGTATTCGGGATTTAGTAACAGTTACGAATCTTCATCACTCCCCCGGGTGTATTGTGTGCGAGCTCTTCGAGCGCACTCAGTCTTTGTTTATTGTTGATTTGGATAAGTTTCTATGAGTTTGCATCTTTCATGTTGCGGGAAGCTGTAGTAAATAGTCAAATTAGTTCTGAGAAGATAAATATCAGTGATTTAGTTACTGACTTTGCGCAGTCCTCTAATATGTATCTAAACGTCAAATTAATCCTTCAACATGCATTCTATCATTCAAATTAGTCTTCAAGATCTATGCAATGAGGTTGAATTACATTGAAGCAATGCACATTCCCTTCAGTATAATTTCCACAATTCAGAGAAATATGTTGTTTGCTTATTTAGTTTAGTTTACTGCAGTCAGCTATTTATTAAAATTTGAGTATTATGATCACTGGCATGCTGAAAATTAGATTAGTTGATTACCTTGTCATTTACAAAAAACATATTGTATTATTTTTTAAACACTGAAATAACAAGTTCTCCACTTTTGTTTTCAAATTTGTATTTCTTTTCTGTCACTGCATGTTTGATATTTGAAGGCTTATATTTATAATTTTGTCCAGTTGGAGGATGGCTTGCTACACTTTGTGTTGCTGGTTTCACGGCTATAGCAGTAAGAAAAGCTGTGAAAACTGAAATGACAGAGGCTGAGCCTATGGGAAAGCCCTCTCCATTTTCTTCTATTGAAGTGTGGGCATGGACTGGGGTTCTTCTTATATCGTTTGTTTCTGCATTATTTTACCCAACATCACTGGGGACAAGTGCCAGAACTTGCCTTCCGTTTTTGCTTGCAGCCACAGTGTTAGGATACATGGTTGGTTCTGGGTAAATATACTTCTTTTCGCTACTGTAGATACACTTTGACAATAGCTTAATCCCAACTCTCGTGGGGTTTTAAATGAAAGTAAATATTTTTTTTTTGTTACAAGTTAATGTTATTAGACTTTTATTACTAGCATTATGGTTTGCAATTTTGTTTCTTTACTAGAAGTTTATTCAGTCTTCCTATTTTTTGTTTTCAGATTGCCATCAAATGTGAAGAAGGTCTTCCATCCTATAATTTGCTGTGCATTATCAGCAGATCTGACAGCGTTTGCTTTTGGGTATTTTTCCAAGTCAGGTCTTGATCCTGTTTTAGGTATGATTGGAAGATCACTATATAATTTTTATAATATGTAAGATTTTCTGAATTTGGCTGCTAACTTCAACAAGGAAAAGAAACTTAAGCTCAAGATATCTAGTTTAAAACTTCTATTCTATGTCTTGATACCTTGACAAACATTTGAAATCTGCTGGCAAGTTGACTAATGAGTATTTGAGAGCTTGATAATTGTAATAATTAATGTAAAGCTGTGTCACTAAGGGATTTCTATGTTATGTAGCCTGAGTGTGATGGAAATTTGTCAGAAGGTACTATTTAATGACATAAATTTGTTTTTAGCTTTTTTATTTTTTTGCTAATGTCGAGGGTAGAAGCCCAAAGAAAACTATTTGTTTTTAACTTTTATAAGTCTAAAGCTTATGTATGAATAAGAAGGAGCATATGAACATTTTATTTTAAATTAAAGTTCCTTTTAACATGTCATATCATTGGAGCGCTTGGATCACTTCACTCAAGATGATATATGTAATAGTTCTAAGAGGAAATAGAATATTGAAGGTCAAACAAGGCCCCTAGGAGTATATGAGTGGAGAAGGCATTTGATTAACTATGCTACAGACCAGAAAGGACATTAGGACACCGTAAAGATAATGTGAGTAATTGAAAAGGTTTTCTTTCAAATCCATTTATAAATTAGAGGGGATATTACCGATTTGTTCATATTGAGAAAGCATCTTTTAGTAAATCAGGTCAAAATCATCACAGGCAGTCATTGATTGATAAATATTTAGAACAAATTTCAAGTCATTTTTTCTTTTGCTTTGTCTTGCACAACATGGTTCTGCTCCCTAGTCCACTAGTCCACTTCTCCACTGCAATTCTTTTTTTATCAATATCATTTCAGCATAATACAACTATACTTGTTTTTGTCTATTATTCTTTTCATAGGATATTACCTCACAAATGCATCTACTAATCCTGGAGCTGGTGACATTTTAATGGGATTTTTGGGATCTGTTATTCTCTCCTTTTCCTTCTCTATGTTCAAGCAAAGAAAGGTAACCATCTAACTTTCCCAGTAAATAAATCTGTGCTGCTAATGTTCCACTTGCCAATCATTACTGAGATACAAAACATGCTTTGCACCAGTTTCTATCTCATTCCTTAATGAAATATTGGTTAAATCGTTTAATGATTAACCATTGGTTTGTCTATCATATCCAGCTTGTGAAAAGGCATGCAGCTGAGATTTTCACCTCTGTCATCATCTCAACAGTATTCTCACTGTATTCAACCGCGCTTGTTGGACGTCTTGTTCAGTTAGAGCCATCTTTAACCGTGTCCATTCTACCAAGATGTATAACAGTGGCACTGGCCCTTAGCATTGTGTCCTTGTTTGACGGTAAATATTATGCCTGCGTTGCAACCATTTATCCTTATAATATTATCTGCAGTGGAACTTGATAAGAATTAATGGAGCAAATCCAAAGTTATTCATTCTTAAATTCGTAATCTGTTTAAAGAATACACTCACAGAGAAATGGATGCTCTAAATTTTTAATTGTATTTGATTGTACTCTTGTTCTATCTTTGAAAATTTCCCTTCCTGTCTGTAGGTGCCAATCCATCTCTCACAGCAGCTGTGGTTGTAGTAACTGGTCTAGTTGGAGCAAATTTTGTGCAAGCAACTCTTGATAAACTCCGTTTTCAAGATCCAATTGCTCGAGGAATAGCAACTGCTTCTAGGTATATTCTGTAATCCATAACACTTAACCAAATATCCTTTTTCTCTGTATTCCACACTTCCATTGCCAACATAAGTTCACATTGTGTTTTAGATTCTGTGTTCTGGTGGAGGGCTCGGGCCTTTTAGGTTCCCCATGTTATTCACTTTAATCTAGTTGATTAGTATTTTGGACAAGTATAAATGATATTTATTAGAAGAAAATAGGGTTACACATATAGTATAAAACCATTCATTTGTCTTCATCCAACTAGTTTTAGGGAAAGTTGGTTTGTGACATTGTATCTGAGTCTATGACTAAGTGGTTTGAAGTTCAACCCTTGCGGCTTCCATTTTTCTACTAAAAACTGAGCACAAAGTTGATGAGATTTTGCATGGTACAGTTTTGAAGGGCTACTGTGTTCTATTAGGGAAGTTGATGGCGGGGTGGCAAAATGGGTTTGGCCCGCTGGGCCGGCCCGTTTGGCCCACCTTTTTTGGTGGGTTGGGTTGGAATTTTGAACCCAAATTTTAAAAGTGGGTCAACCCAACCCAACCCGCATTTTGGCGGGTTAATGATGGGTTGGGTTGGGTTAGCCCGCCAACCCATTTTTCACTTTTTTTTGAATTTTTTTTCTTCTATTTTTAGTCTTTAAGTAGATTATTGTAAGGTGTTGATATATTAGGACAGACTTAAACTAAAAAAAACTGTTTTGAAAACTAGTCATTAGTCAATGATGACCATCCATGGATTCACCTATATAAGTTGCGGCTCTTATATGTAGGTTATGTTTTGTCTAAAACTTTCATAACTGCTCGATATTATCTTTTATAATTGTTGGTTGACTATAATTGGCTAAAGTAAACTTTTGTTGATGATTGTAAAACACATCTAGTGATGTTAAGTAATATTAAGTGAGTGTGTATCAAAGAAAAATGACATTTATCAATGATTTGAAGAAGGTTATTGACACTTACACTTGATAGTTGCTACTGAGGTTACAGTTTTACAACTTTTAATAACCACGCATGATAAAAAAAATTTGGTATTGCTATTGGTGAGATTTTCTAGTTGAACACATAACATTTAAAGATAAAGAACAAGTATAATTCTAATTTTTTCATGTGCCAACATATGAAAAGTGAAAGATTTCTTAAAATTTCTCATTGCACATCTTTTTTTATTTCACTACATTTTCTAAATGGGCTAACCCGCGAACCCGTCGTCCCGCCAAAATATGGGTTGGGTTGAGACTTTGAACCCAAATACCAAAAGTGGGCTAGCCCAACCCAACCCGCATTTCAACGGGTTAGTGGCGGGTTGGGCCTGGGCCCAACCCGCCAACCCATATTGCCCCCCTAGTTGATGCTATTAGTATTAATTCTGGTATCATATAAATACACAAATTTTCTTCTTCTTCATGAATACATGATCATTTGCTTGCTTGCTCTTAAATCAATTTTTTACAGTGCCCACGGGCTTGGAACAGCAGCTTTGTCTGCCAAGGAACCTGAGGCTCTCCCATTTTGTGCCATTGCTTATGCTCTGAATGGTATATTTGGATCCTTACTATGCTCAATTCCAGCTGTTAGACAAAGCTTGATTGCAATTATTGGCTGAAATTGTCATTAATATCACAATATGGTACTAATTTCATTCCTTTATATGCTATCACTTCCATTGTTTATTTGATGGCTGCACATATGTATAGAGAAATATTAAGATCCGCAAATAAATTTAGTAGCACCATTTTGTCTATTGTATAGGAAGCAATAATCCATTTGGGTATATTTATGTCATATACTACAATGACAATTATTTATGGTGTACTTGTTTTTTCTCAAAGTGAGGAGAATTCTTTACCTTCATGCTATGTTTGGATTAGTTGAATGTGATGGCAATCATGTGTTACAATCATGACATTTACTCATGATACATGGAAGCTAAAATTCCCATTTTGCCCCATCTCATTAGAAAGGCTCTAACAAGCAAGTTTAGAAATTCATTTTTGAATATCAAATTTTCTCTCCTTCCTTCTCCATTGTGGTTCCACCTTTCTAGTGCCTTCTATTTTTCCGATGCTTTCGGTTTCTCCAGTGCTTCCAACCGTCACATGGTGGTTCTCTAGTGGTGCTTGGTTCTTAATTTTGGGAAGGAGCATAGTAACTTGCAGTGAAGGTGCTTTCTTTCATCTCTAGTTTCTTCCATTTTGCTTTTCTTTCTCGCGATGCAGATGGTGGTTATTCACCAGGTAGATTAGAATGACTGTTCAGTGGAGGTTTGTACTGGTCCACTGTCATTGTGGCGATTGTTGCTTCATGTAGTGGTTCGAGTCGCATGTTCAGACTGTGGTGAGCGGATTTGACTCCTCTAAAAGGAGGAAGTCACTTTAAAAGGTATAATAAGCTATCACAACCGTTTATTGAGAAATCTACGGTTGAGATTTAAAGAATACCAGCTTGTAATTCATATTTACATAGTTGTAGATTAACTCTTTTATATGAAAGAGTTTGTATACTCACATCATACATTGGAAGTAATTTTAAAAAAGAGAAGTAACAATAAGATACAGGGATACACATTCCTTTTGTTTGATGCAAGTCCTTATGTAGGACTTGAATATTTTGCTAGGACAAGACAACCACCTTACTCAAAATCCAAAGCACAAGAGAAAACTCGAAGGCAAACAAAGTATGAAGCAATCCTCGATCAAGTGAAAACCCATACACTGTTATCCCCCCATGATTGTGCTGCAAATAAGTCACTGCAGAAATACAAATTATAAAGGTCACATGAGCATTAAAAATCAAATAATCATTGTATATCAATAAAATAAATCCTATGTGTATATATTAAATTGAATCTACAATTGTTATCTTGTGATTATCTCTAAAATGGTTCCTATTTAGAAATACAGATGATGGACGGTTTTCTGTCGACATCTACATTAGCAATGGTTAGTTTTTAACCCTGCAACTCAAACACTTGCAGTGGTTAAATACTTGAACCACGACTGACATGTATGTCGATTGGATGTTGACAGAAAACTACTATATGTTTGCGACTGTGTATAATCACTATTAGAGATAATACTCACCTAAAGATTGCCTAGTTTGGAAAGAGGAAAGGCGTGGGACTACTGATATATGTATGTCTGAGGAATCAGAATCATTGTCACTGGCTAGCCCTTCAGGAATTTCAGCTTTGCATTGCTCTGATTCAACAGAAGCATTAGTCACCAACATGTGCCATCTTGTGGCAATTGATACTATTCCTTGAGCTCTGTGTGTGATTTTTGCGGCACCCAAAATGCACAAAAAGAACCCACTCAACTGTACAGCTGAACAAATCTGCATCACAAAATTGTCTGTCACTATGGGGAGAAATTTCTATGTAGTTATAGTAGTTCATTTAAAACATTAGACTAGTCTATTAAAAAACAACACATGTACGTGTTTTACATTAAATTAAAAATTAAATATTGAGACAAATTTTAATGAATTCTAAACATTAATATTAATCTGAAGTACTTTTTATTTCCAAACTATTCCCACAAACTAATCCTCTCGAGGTCTCGGATATCACATTAAGTGGCTAGGTCTCGGATATCACATAGGGTTCTCTCAACAATCCTTCTCCATACACACTGTTCAGGGATCGAATCCTCAACTAAATGTTTAAGAAGCCCATGAGACCTATTGGTATACTCTAAAGAGTACTTACCAAATTTCCCTTGGGTAATTTAGAAAGAACAAATTAGTAAATTTGAATTTACAAGCTATATTGTGTGTGAAATATAAAATGAGAATGGTTTTTAGGCGAAGAACCTGCTTAAATGAGCTCATTTGAGTTTATTTTATAGTATAAGCATTTATGCAAGTTTTTGAGATATCTTATGTAACACACATATAAGCCCTTTTGAATTTATTTTCATCAAATTAGCGTATAAGTAAGAGTTTATCACTATCTTATAACCTATTTTGTGCTTATTTGAATAAACTTCTCAAGCTTATGAATAATTGTTTATGCAATAAACGCTTATTGTCATCTGTGCTTAATTAAGCCGTTTACTCAAACGCACCCAACGTCTAATGATCCAGATTTACCTCTTTCACTCTTATATAAAAGAAAACCATTCAGCTACATGTATCAAATAGAACATGATTCTTACCACAAGGTCACCAGAATTGAAGAATGTCTTGTCAGATTTGGAAGCCAAAACCAGCAACAGAGCACCCAATTGACTTACAGTCATTGTAACCACACACCAAACGATGAAGAACCTGTACCTATGACTTGTAACCCATAGTTGCCTTCTGATTCTAACATGCTCTCTGAATATTACACCTGCATCAGACCCACACCCTTCGAAAAGCTTGTGAACCCCTTCAAACCTCAGAATCTGAAGCTGGCAAGTTAGCCTGAAAAACACACACACCAACAAGAACACCCCTGTTCTGTACACCCAAGAAACCAACACCAACACGAACAGAATCACCTTCAGAGGTAACACAGGGCTGGTATTATATGGTGTTGAAATCTTAACAGCTGAAAAGAATGTGATTTTATGCGCGAGCTCTACGAAGAAGGAGGGTAGGACTATGTATGCTAAGTATTTGAATGCCTTCTCAAGCTCACGTGTGTACCCGCGTCGAACATAGGTAGTGTCGTCTTCCAATGCATCTAAGAACAGAAGCTGCCTTAGGCCATACCTGCAATTGAGGACATAGACAAAGATGACAAATGAAGAAGCTAATTTGAGTTTCAATTCGAGTAAAAACTGGTCAAGGCTATGATTATATGATTCTAACAGCATAATCCAATTACAAGATGTTTTTAACTTTTATATGTTCATATGTCAAGTACCCATTTACTAGATGAGGTGAGGTGTGGTTAAATGTTTTGGTACCTTCGGAAGAAACATGACAGAGTGAAGAAGGCAATGATGGCGAGGCCAGATTCTGGTATTTGGACAAGCTTGTTGAAGGAGAAGGGGTCATCTTCAGGTGCAGACGCAGGGACTTCAACGAAGAGGGACGTGAAGAGTGGAACAATTACAGTGAGGAAGATGAATGAGAAATAGGAAATGAGTTTTCCAACGCAGGAAGAGTGATCAAGAGCGCACCACTTGAGGCTTATGCGAAAGTTTCGCAGTTCATCGTAGACCAAAGATTTTGATCTCGCATAAGATGGCTGCAGAAGTAAAGGAACATTGTTGTTCTCGTGGTGTTGTGTTAATTCTCCATTTGGGTGGGGATGGTTCTCAGCAGCAAAAGATACTCTTCTGCCTGAGGAATTACCAATGTCAATGCTTGTTTCATTGGTGGAGGGATTATTCATAGAGAGGGAAAATATAGTCAATTGTTTTGATCAGGAAATGTTGGCAAATTTTGTGTTTGTTTTTGTTGTTAATCAAAATTATCAGTTTTAGAAAAAACTGAGTTGGGAACTAGTGAATGAGAAGAGACATGGAAAAAGGTAGAGATACATTGCTTTGTCTCGTGAGTGTTCTCTTTGTTTGCCCTGTACTAGAGGATACTAAAGGGTATATGAGATCACGGTGTCTGTGTTCTGGATTGAAAAAGGTTTAGGTTGTCATTTTCATTTGCACGCAGTCATTTTTTTTATTAAACACCCACTTTCTCTTTTATTTCTCATGATCTATTGATACTCTTCTTTTTTATTTTTCTCTTTATTTCATCACATCATCAATCTAGTTCCCTCACTTTTGCATACACATCAACAGTTATCCTTTCTTTTGTTGGGCATAGAAAAAGTTTGATGCACCGACGGTGTAAAGTTTTTTTACACCGTCAACCAATCAGATTTCAAGGATGTGAGAAAATCTCTCTTTTCATTTAATTTCTTTAATTGACATGTCACATCCTTGAAATCTGATTGGTTGACGGTGTAAAAAAACTTTACACCGTCGGTGCATCAAAATTAAACTCATTTGAGTATTGGAAATATAACTTCTTTTATTGGCTTTGTTTGATGTTGTTTTTGAAAGAAAGCTCTAAAAAAGATTATAGTTAGTGTGGAAGACTGTTCATGGTTCGGGAATGATGAACTTCCTTTCATTTTCATTTTTTGGTTAAGTGAAGGTTGAAAGTTGAAAAAAAAAACTGATTCTGAAGCCCATTGTGGTTGTATGCTGGTCATTATTGGGCTTCCCATTTGACAGGCCAATAATTGTTTCTACTGAACCGAGAGGCTGCTCCCCAAGATCGTTCAAGTACGAGGCCTACTGGGGTGATCACTTGGAGTGCAGAGATATTTCAAGGAAAGTTGGCAAGACACTAACCATGAGGGCTCAGTTTGGGAGAATCTCTCCAAAAAAAGCAAGAACAGTAGCATGGCATTACTGGGATGGAGTCGAGCAACCTTTAAAAAGGCAGATGTTGAAATCAGAGGCCTCAAGAAAGAGCTGGAAAAAATGACAAATAGCCCCCCACATTTGCAGGATCAGAATGAAATGAAAAAGATACAAAAGGAGATAATGGAGTTGTGGAAGCAAGAGGAGAAATTTTGGGGGCAACGTCCAAGACTAAAGTGGCTCAAATGGGGTGATAGGAATTCTAAGTTTTTCCATGCTACCACGGTGCAAAGAAGGAATAGAAACAGAATCATAAAAATCAAGAATGATAGTGGTGATTGGGTTGAAGGGACCAAGGAGATTCTAACTAGTGTGGAAGAGTACTACAGGGCCCTATTCACGTCGGTAGGCCCAAGGGACATGACCCAAAGTGTGAACGCAATTCCAAAGAGAGTGTCAGCCCAATGCAACAATGCTATAGAAGATGAACCCTCAGAGATGGAGATAAAAGAAGCGATTGAATCGCTTGGTGAGCTTAAGGCACCGGGCCCTGATGGGCTCAATGGCCTGTTTTATAAACAACATTGGACCACCATCAATGAGGAAGTGTGCTCAGCGATTCAAGCCTTCTTCATGCAAGGAATTCTTCCTGAGTTCATAAATGAAACCCAAGTTGCCCTCATCCCAAAAGTTGACAAGCCCAAAAGCATTAATCAACTAAGGCCAATTAGCTGCTGTAATTTTCTATATAAGGTCATTACAAAAATTCTTATCACTAGACTCAAGCTCTACTTGAACAGCCTGGTCTCTCAAGCTCAAAGTGCTTTTATTGGAGGGCGCTAAATCCAAGACAATATACTTGTGGCACATGAGATCTTTCACGCCTTGAAGGGGGGTAGAAGCCAAGCTAAAGACACCATGGCCATTAAGCTCGACATGAACAAAGCTTATGATCGTATGGAGTGGGACAATCTCCAAGTTTTCTTAGAGGCTCACGGGTTCAATGAAAAATGGATCAACAGGCTCATGGTTTGTGTAAGAGGAGCTAATTATAGATTCAAAGTGAATGAGGAACTTAGTGGTAGAATTTTCCCAGGGAGGGGATTGAGGCAAGGAGACCCCCTCCCCATACCTCTTCGTGCTAGCTGTTGAATCACTCTCATGCCTCTTTCAACAAGCCCATGCACAAGGGTCCCTCAAAGGCTTTCGTATCTCCCAAAGTTGCCCTTCCCTCACTCACCTTTTGTTCGCTAAAGATGCCCTACTCTTTGGTAAGGCCTCGGAGGAAGAAGCTTACCAGCTTGTAAACATTCTGAATGCCTTCACCACAGCCACTGGCCAAATGATTAGTGTGGAGAAATCGGGAGTAATCTTTAGCAAAAATTGTCTCTATCCTTGGCATATGGGAGTGTGGGACTACCCTGGGAAATATCTAGGGCTCCCAGCAGAGTGGGGGAGATCAAGGAGCCAAACATTGAATTGGTTGAAACTTAGGGTCCTAGACAAATTAGATGGGTGGAAGGAAAAGTTACTTAACCAAGCTGGAAAAAATGTGCTTATCAAATCTGTATTACAAGCCATACCTTCGTATGCAATGGCTATCATTAGATTTCCAAGCTCCTTTTGCAAATCAATATCCTCACATATTGCACGTTTCTGGTGGAGGAGGCCGGGAAAGGAAAGAGGGACTCATTGGAAGGTTTGGAACTTCATCTCGAAAGCTAAAGGCAAAGGAGGACTAGGATTCAAGGATTTCTCTTTAATGAACACAGCTTTCCTTGCTAAGCAAGCTTGGAGAGCGTATAAAAACCCCTCCTCCTTATGGGTTCTAGTGCTTCAAGGCCTCTACTACCCCCAAACTAACTTCCTGCAAGCTAAGTGTCGAAGGGGTGCCTCGTGGGGTTGGCGCACCTTGGTGCAAGGGAGAGACTTCCTTTTAGAACATGGTCGATGGCTAGTGGGGACTGGAAAAAAGATAAATGTTTGGAATGATAAGTGGATAGGTAATGAGCTCATCCCTATGCCAGTTGGTAGTAAATCTTGCCTCACAGTAAATTCCCTCCTAGCTGAGAGTCAAATCGCTTAGGACAGTCATAAGCTTCTTTCGTTGCTTCCTAGACATGAAGCCATGCAAGCTCTCCGCATCCCTATAAGCATCCTTGGTGAGGAGGACCAATTTTGTTGGCCACACGCGAGGGATGGAAACTACTCTGTCAAAACGGGATACCAGTTAGCGCACGCCAAAAGCCACTCAAACAACTCTACAACCGGTCATGATCTAGATGATGACAGCTCCAGATTGTGGCACTCTATCTGGAATCCGCCCACTCCAGAGAAGATCAAGGTCTTCATCTGGAAATGCTACTTTGGAGCGTTCCCAATACGAGAAGCCCTCCATAGGAGAAGACTCACTAATGACCTTTCATGCCCCATTTGCAATCAAGGCCCAGAGACGATCCTGCATGCTATCACTCAATGCCCCTGGACTATCCCAGTGTGGTTTGGTTCACACTTACAGGTCGATACAACTGGAGCTAGCAACCAATCTTTTGATCAATGGTTTCAGTCCATGGTTTCGCGCCTGAACCAACCTGGAGAGCCCCTCACCTCTGGCATTCGTTCCTTAGCCAGAGATGACAACGTCCCTCCATGGAACAGAGCTAATCGACAGGAAAGTGCACGATGGTCCCCTCCAGGCCCAGGGAAACTGAAGTTCAATGTCGATGCCACCTTCCAACAACAAACAAAGCATGGTGTGCTAGCTGTCGTGGTTCGGGATGAGAGAGGAGGTACAGTGCTCACCCACACAAAGAGGCTTGTAACAACCTCACCAATTGCAGCAGAAGCTCTGGCAGTAAGAGAGGCTCTAATCTTGGCTCACAATTTGAACATGGAGAGGGTCATTATTGAATTAGACAATCAAGGCTTAGTCAAGTTGATTCAGGAGAGGCGATCACAATGGGAACTGGCTCCAATTCTTTGGGACATCCAGCGCCTGCGTAACTTGGTTGATTGCTTGGGAGTACAATGGACTCCGAGATAGGGCAACGTCCATGCCCACGACCTGGCCAAAGTAGCTGCTACGGGTTTTGGAATGGTTTAGGTCAGAAGAGCGTAGGCGATACACTCTATGCTCCTTCCCTTAGTTTTAGTGCTTATGACTTATATTTACGTGTTTACACTTAGGCTAGCAATTGAGCTTAATTTCCCTAATTTGATGTAATTGCTCTTTATGGTCCTCGTGTGGGGCTTGTCCCCTTTGTCTCTTTGTAAGGGCTTCCCCTTCCAATTTATGAGAATCAGTTTCCTTTGACCAAAAAAAAAATTATAAATTAATGTGAATTCCCCCAGATAAGATAGTGAAAGCCATTAAATTAGTAATAAGTCTCACAAAAATTTCAATTAATAAGAAAGTGTATCACTAGCATTCACTACACGGATGAAGATTCATCTCATGCTTTATTGCTATGGATTTGCAACCATGTGCAAACCATATTAATTGAAATTTTTGTTTGTAACTTGTAGTGTCATCCTCAAGGTTGCACATCCAAATCCAAAGCCATAAGGTATGAAAAGTAATTGAAATTTTCCTATTAACTCATGCAAGTGAATTACTTGCAGTCTTGCATGAATTAATAGGGAAATTTCAATTACTTCTCATGCCTTATGTCTTACAATAGTATAATGCCTTATGAAATTCTTGTTCGCCTTGGACAGAGGTGTTACACAATGTTCATGATGAAGGTATGAAAAACGGTAGAAAGGGGGGGTTTGAATAACGTTTTCAGTACAAAACTACCACCTTAAAGATTTTGACAAATCTTTCGAGAACTTAAGTGCTAAAGGTAAGAGATAGAAAAGCACACAAGGATTTTATCCTGGTTCACTTGATAAATCACTCAAGCTACTCCAGTCCACCCGTTAAGGTGATTTCTTCCTTCTTAGAATGAAGGCAATCCACTAATCAGGTAAGAGTTACAACTGCACTTGAAACCTACAAGTGACTAACAATTACACTGACTTAGCTCACACTAAGATTCACTCTCTTAGTCTTCTCTAGGATCCGATCAACCTTGATCTCCTAAAGGAACTAAACAAACTGTTTATCAAAGAAATGTTTACAAGAGATTTGCTTCTAAAAAGCTAATAGTAAACACAATGAATTTCAGATGAAAGAAAGCTTAGAATATTTTGAATATCTTGCGCGTGTGTATTGCTTCTAGTATTCTCGCAGCTTCTTTCAATCTTCAGCCTCTATATATACTCCAAGGATTAGGGTTGAGCGTTGCATGGGAAATGCTACCGTTGGAGGGCAGTTCTGGAAAATCCAGCTTCTGCTGTGGCTGAGAACGTTAGGTAGGTCGTCAGGAAGGTACACTTGCTTTTGTACTTGGATAGCGACTTGACCTTTTAACCTAGGAGACTTCTGATCAGGGGAATGCTTCATATTGGAACTTGTGAAGCCGGTTGATTAGAGTCAGAGGGAAAGCACAGATCCTCTGACCATTGTATCTTCTGATTCTGAACTCAGAGGGAAGAACATGGCCTTCAGAGTTTCTTGCTTCTGGACTTCAGAGTTTCCACTATTCAGCTTCTGGATCTTCAGAGTCTTCTACACCATCAGAACATCTGAACCTTCAGTGTTTCTTGGCTATCAGAACTTCTGGATCTTCAGAGCTTCTAGCGACTGAGTCCTCATCAGAGTTTGTATAGCTTCAGAGCTTCTGAAGCTTTTCCACTGTTCATACTGAACATGGTGAATGCGAAAGCGTTGCTTGGGTTACCCTTTATACACAGTGCTTCTGATTTGTGTGAGATTGAGTTGAGGTCAGAGCCTGTAAATAGCACACTCAGAAAAACACGTTAGAGTACCACAATTGTTCATATCAAAAGGTTAACTTGTAATCATCAAAACATAGAGTTGTACTACTAGATCAAAACTTGATCTTACAATCTCCCCCTTTTTGATGATGACAAAACTAAGATTTTTGATGAACAATTCTTAAACATTAAACTGAATTCACTCAGAGTTTAGAGATATAGAATAAGACTTATCCTGATGTGAATAGTTTATCTTGCTCATTCTGAATTCAAGTCACTGCTTGATTCTGAGCTTAGCTCCCCCTGAATCTAATACTTGATGAAAACGTTAGTAAAGTCTAGATTCTGAGCTAAAACATATAAGAGTTCAGAGTGAAAAGCTTATGACATAGATGAAAAACGAATAATCAGAGCGCATAAGTGATCAGAGTCATGGACAAGGTATCAGAGTCTTGGGTATCAGAGTCAACTTAGAATCACTTCAGAAGAAGTGAAATGTATTCCTTGTATTTGCCCAGTGACATATCTATGGTCATGAAGGTGGAACTCTTAAAATCTCCAAAAGAAAAATAAGTCACACTAACACATCTTACACATCAAAAACTGGGTTTACTCCCCCTTTTTGTCATAAGCAAAAAGCTTGGGGTGTGAAAAACTTAGCTTGAAGTACAAGGTACTCCCCCTTAGAGAAGGTCTAAGTTTAAAGAAAATGAAGACGATGTAAGATTCAGAGTTAGGCGATAAGAAATAGAAGAGTTAATGCAAGGGATGAACGTTTACCACCGGTCAAGTGAGTAAATAGAAGGGTCAGTTACCAAGAACTTAACCTCGAGAAACTGTAGGAGCATTAACTTTCAGAGAGAAAGTGAAGCCTATAAAAAAACGTTGGAGAGAAAGGTAAGCTTCACACCTCGAATAATTTTCAGGAAGAAAAAAAAAATGGCATCATACAGAATGGCATTAGAAGAGCTCAGAAGGAAGGCGTTTGAGGAAGATATGTTCCTCAATATTAGACATCCCGATGGTACAAAGACCATACAAGAGCTGACGAAGACACTGCTGGAAGAAGATCTTGGTCCAGAGATGGAGAAAGATCTGAAGGAGTTCCTCTGCTTCGTGGAGGAGATTCAGGGGCTTTGCCAGCGGGAGCTGAATCTGCTGGAAGAGAAGGAGACTGTGGAAAAGAGACTTAAGACGACAGAAGATAGTCTAGAAAAAGATGAGCAGAGCATCAAACTCGGCAACATAGAGTATACATTGGATCGTCTGGAGAAGGAAAGAGTGGAGCAGCGCCAAGAATGCAGAAGAATGAGGAAGGATCCTCCATTCTAGATATAGGGAATAATGTATGATGGAAAGAATTATGATGTAAACATAGAACAATTATGAATAAAACAGGTTTTGCAAGCATATGTGACACAAATATATATAGATAGATGCATATAGAATCACAAACGAACAAATGAAAATAAGTAAATAAATAAAAAGAAACAGAGTTTAACAAAAAGGAAAACAAAGTAAACGAAAGAAGAAAAAGAAGAGATCCTAAGACTAAGGTTTGTCAGTGCGGCGCAGAAGTTCCATCATCATTTGCTTCATCTCAATCAGCATGGATTCATGAGTGTCAAGACGTTGTTCCATGATGTCGAGTCTGGATGAGCTTGTCGGAGTAGAGCTGGAAGGAACGTTCTGAGCAGCTTGAGGTTCTGGAATGGAAGCAGAAGCAGCAGGAGTAAACATAACTGGTGCAAGTCGCTCTGCCTCAGCCTCAGCTTCAAGACGCTCTGCCTCAAGTCTGGCTTGTTCAGCCTTAGCTGCTGCTTGACGTGCAGCTTCTTCTTCTTGTTCTTTCTTTCTCTTGGCTTCTTCAATGGCTTCAAGAAGCTTGTTTCTCTGTTCTAGTTCGTGAAGAGCCACCCTCCTAGCAAGCCTTTGCTTTGCAGCCTCAATGCTCTGACTTCCCTCTGCATGCAGGAGCTGCAGCATAATGGGAAACTGAGCCACCAGCCAAGTGCTCAAATTGTTCCACTCATCAGCCACATGTTCAGCATTCTCACTGAGGTCAGTCTGACCGTGCACATTGCGGAGCCTCAAGGAAGCTTCATGATTGAAGATATTGATGCACTCAGAGAGAGATGTGGGTTGAAGGTGAGTATAGGGAATTATGGAGAGGTTGGTCTCAGGAGAGGCTGGGTGATTGCTGCTATGAGCTTCAGAGGCCCCTTGTGGAGAACCAATGTTAATTATGGGAGCATTGGGTTCAGAGGTTCCACGGTGAGGGTCTGAAGTTTCAACCAGAGGGTGAGGTGATCTAATCGAGGATTGGTTAGATACTGATTGTTCGGGTTCAGGGTCTGGTTGAATTGGCTCTTGTTGGTCAGGGACAGGGTGAGCTTGTTGAACTAGGGGATCTGCCTCTTGGATAGGATGGGCCAAGATAGGTTCATCTGGGTCAACTAGACGTTCAGGTCTAGGGCCAGGATATTGCCTAGGGCTTGGACATGTAAGGTAATATTCTTCCAAGGCAGATACCTTCTCTTTCCTAACCTCCATGAATTTTCTAATTGATTCAGAGGTATTGGATGGAGGAGAGTCAATCACATTGATGGGGAAGGATACAGGTGTGAAGGCTGATGAAGAGTCTGTATCCGTGGTTCTGACAGCAGGACGTGCTGATGCTCTGGGAGCAGAGTGATCAGACGTTCTGGGTTGTGGTTCTGTTGGTTTGGGTTCTGGTTGGTTTTGGATGAGTGGTTCAGAAAGAGATGGGTCATATGGAATGGTAAGGAGAGAGGTTGGATCTTCTGACCTAGAGGGTTGGTTCTGAAGCAAATTCCAGAGAGGTGCTTCAGTAGGAGAAGGTTGAAAGAAGGAAGATCTTGGGGAATGTGGTGGAGTGGTGGTTTGTGCGGCTGGTTGGGTTTCAGGAATAGGAGTGAGGGGATTTGAAGAGTGTTGGAGTAAGGCAGAAATTGGGAGTGCATCAAATAAATTCAAATCATCATCAGAGGCAAGTGCAGGCTTACTTGTATGTGCTGATGATCGAGTCACTCTGGCAGGAGGTTCAGTCCTTCTGACCTCTGCAGCAGCTGGTTCCACCCGAGTAGGCTTCACCACAATTCTGACTTTCTTCTGCTTCTTCTTTGGAGGACCATCCTCACTATCATCACCATCATCAGCAGCAGGCTTGCTCTTCGGTTTCTTGACCAGAGGGACATCAGATTCCTCTGAGGATTCTTCCAGAACCATCTTCCTCTTGGTTTTCTTCTTTGGAGGAGAAGAATACTCTGGAGCTGGTGGAAGTCTGCTGACAAAATCATCAAGGTCAATCTCGAATCCTTGAGCCCTGAGGTCTTCAACATAGCATCTGATGGCTTCAGGATGGTCTGCTTGAGTCCACAGAGGGTAGTCATTCAGAGGCATTCTTCTTCCTCTGATCTCAGAAGATGTGTCCTCATGAGCAGGAGCAATCTTCTTCTGGACCAAACCCATCTTCTTCAGAGAGTTGGCAGTGAAGACATCGCTGACAATTGTGCTCAAGTCCTCTGTGCAACCAGCATCGAGCAAATCTTGCACCAAGTTGCTTTCAATGAGAAAGTCTGAGAGCAGCCTCCCAAAAGGGATATATTTGATTGCAGACTTGATGGAGGCGGTGGTGCGAGACTTCCGGATGCATTCCTTCAAATAGGAGAACAAGAAGTAGGGAAGGCAGATCTTCTCCTTGTCTTGAATGAAGAACAGCATCGCCTTCTGGTTGAAGTTGATGTAGTCTGGAGAACTGCCCTTTGGTCGTTGATTGATGCAGTTGAGCAGGATCTTGTGCCAGATCCTGAGTTTGGGGTGAAGGTCCATCACCTTGTAGCTCGTCTTGCCCGGTTTGAAGGTGGTGTACAGGGCCTTGTTGACTATGTCCTTGGTTCTGGGTTTCAGCTTCGATTCCGTCAGTGAGAACCGATACCCATGAGCAGTTTCTGCACCTAGCAGATTCACGAATGACTTCTCCGTGATGATGATCTTCCTACCCAGTATGTAAGAGACCACCTGAGTGTCATCACAGTCGGCGTGCTTCCAGAATTCCTTTACCAGCTTCTCATACACCGGTCCTCGATGTCGATTAAAGTAGTTTCCCCAACCTTGAGCTTGGACTTCAGGACGAAGATCAAACCCATTTGCAGCCAAGTTGTCGAGGTTGAATCTCCATTCTGCCAGGACTTGGAGTTCCTCAGGAGGAAATACACAGTGAACGGCACAACCCCGTTCTGCAATAGGAACAATCTCCTCTTGAGCTTGAGCTTGTTCTTGTGCTGGGTTCTCAGAGCCCTGTTGACCCGTTGCCAAACCGACTACCATGTGAGGGAACTGAGGTGCATCTGCAGTAGATCTTCTGGTTTGTCTCACCATTTTGAAGAGGTTGAAGGTTTGAGGTAGAAGATGAAGTTTGAAGGATGAGGAGAGATCGAGAGAGAAATCAAGAAGGAGGCGGTTTTGAAAAGCAGAGAGTGCGAGAGTGAAAACCGGAAGTGAGAGAGAACGTGTGTGTATAGTGGGTTTTATCAAATAACCGTTGTTGATTCAAAAAACACTTTAAGATCAACGGTTGAAAATTAAAGAGAGATAGTAACAGTAAAATACACAATCACACACAGGGGATAAGCATATCTACACGCAATCATAACAGACTGTCACACGGGCACAAGGAACTATGCATCAGAAATTCTGACGCACGTGTTGTTGTCTCAGCTTCAGAGTCAGTACCAGTGGGCACACATACTCTGATTGAGTTACCTTCTGAACTAGACATCTTCTGATCAAGAAGTATCATAGTCAGAGGTTCTGATCCATCTTCACTCTGGACAAAAGTCCATGTTTAGATTTTTCAGAATAAAATTAAATCTATCTTCAGCTAAGGGCTTTGTAAAGATATCTGCCCATTGATGGTCAGTATCAACAAACTTCAGAAGAAGTACGCCCTTCTGTACATAATCTCTAATAAAATGATACTTTACCTCAATGTGCTTTGCCCTTGAATGCAAGATAGGATTCTTACTCAATGAGATTGCAGCAGTGTTATCACAATAGATTGAGATATTGCTCTCAAGGATCTGATAATCCTCCAGCTGATGTTTCATCCAGAGCATCTGAGTGCTGCATATTGCTGCTGAGATATATTCTGCCTCTGCAGTTGATAGTGCAATGGTTGATTGCCTCTTGCTTGCCCATGAGACTAGATTGCTTCCCAGAAATTGACAATTTCCAGAAGTACTTTTTCTCTCTGTTCTATCTCCAGCATAATCAGCATCACAATAACCTGAAAGCTTATACTCTGATGTTTTCTTATACATCAAGCCAAGGTTAGTGGTGCCTTTCAGATATCTTAGGATCCTCTTAACAGCAGTTAAGTGGGTTTCCCTTGGATCTGATTGGAAACGAGCACATAAATGAACACTAAATAATATGTCTGGCCTAGATGCAGTTAAGTATAGAAGTGAACCTATCATGCCACGATAGAGCTTCTGACATACTTTACCACTTATATCTTCTTTTTCCAGAATGCATGTTGGATGCATTGGAGTCTTGGCCACTGTAGATTCCAGCATATTGAACTTCTTCAGAAGTTCTTTAGTGTACTTGCTCTGATGGATATATGTT